>NC_138758.1:52119342-52189342 GCF_965113315.1 Podarcis vaucheri
TTCCCACGACCTCCAGCGCTTCCTGGGAGACTTCCGGTAAGGAAGGAAGGAGGGAAGGAAGGAAGGAAGGAAGGGGAAGCTGGGGGACTCCCACGACCTCCAGCGCTTCCTGGGAGACTTCCGGTAAGGAAGGAAGGAGGGAAGGAAGGAAGGAAGGAAGGGGAAGCTGGGGGACTCCCACGACCTCCAGCGCTTCCTGGGAGACTTCCGGTAAGGAAGGAAGGAGGGAAGGAAGGAAGGAAGGAAGGGGAAGCTGGGGGACTCCCACGACCTCCAGCGCTTCCTGGGAGACTTCCGGTAAGGAAGGAAGGAAGGAAGGAAGGAAGGAAGGGGAAGCTGGGGGATTCCCACGACCTCCAGCGCTTCCTGGGAGACTTCCGGTAAGGAAGGAAGGAAGGAAGGAAGGAAGGAAGGAAGGAAGGGGAAGCTGGGGGATTCCCACGACCTCCAGCGCTTCCTGGGAGACTTCCGGTAGGTTCCGCCGGAAGCTTCCGGGGAAGGAAGGAAGGAAGGAGGGAGGAAGGAAGGAAGGAAGGAGGGAAGGAGCTGGGCGACTCACATGACCTCCAGGGCTTCCTGGGAGACTTCCGGTAAGGAAGGAGGGAAGGAAGGAAGGAAGGGAGGGGAGAAGGGAGGAGGGAGGGAAGGAAGGAAGGAGGGAAGGAGCTGGGCGTCTCACATGACCTCCAGGGCTTCCTGGGAGACTTCCGGTAAGGAAGGAAGGAGGGAAGGAAGGAAGGAAGGAAGGGGAAGCTGGGGGATTCCCACAACCTCCAGGGCTTCCTGGGAGACTTCCGGTAAGGAAGGAGGGAAGGAAGGAAGGAAGGAGGGAGGAAGGAAGGAAGGAAGGAGGGAAGGAGCTGGGCGACTCACATGACCTCCAGGGCTTCCTGGGAGACTTCCAGTAAGGAAGGAGGGAAGGAAGGAAGGAAGGGAGGGGAGAAGGAAGGAGGGAGGGAAGGAAGGAAGGAAGGAAGGAAGGAAGGGGAAGCTGGGGGATTCCCACGACCTCCAGCGCTTCCTGGGAGACTTCCGGTAAGGAAGGAAGGAAGGAAGGAAGGAAGCAGAGGAGGAGAGAGGGAAGGAAGGAAGGAGAGAAGGAGCAAAGGAAGGAAGGAAGGAAGAAGGAAGGAGCTGGGGGATTCCCACGACCTCCAGCGCTTCCTGGGAGACTTCCGGTAAGGAAGGAAGGAGGGAAGGAAGCAGAGGAGGAGAGAGGGAAGGAAGGAAGGAAGGAGAGAAGGAGCAAAGGAAGGAAGGAGGGAAGGAAGGAAGAAGGAAGGAGCTGGGGGATTCCCACGACCTCCAGCGCTTCCTGGGAGACTTCCGGTAAGGAAGGAAGGAAGGAAGGAAGCAGAGGAGGAGAGAGGGAAGGAAGGAAGGAGAGAAGGAGCAAAGGAAGGAAGGAAGAAGGAAGGAGCTGGGGGATTCCCACGACCTCCAGCGCTTCCTGGGAGACTTCCGGTAAGGAAGGAAGGAGGGAAGGAAGGAAGGAAGGAAGGGGAAGCTGGGGGACTCCCACGACCTCCAGCGCTTCCTGGGAGACTTCCGGTAAGGAAGGAAGGAAGCAGAGGAGGAGAGAGGGAAGGAAGGAAGGAAGGAGAGAAGGAGCAAAGGAAGGAAGGAGGGAAGGAAGGAAGAAGGAAGGAGCTGGGGGATTCCCACGACCTCCAGCGCTTCCTGGGAGACTTCCGGTAAGGAAGGAAGGAAGGAAGGAAGGAAGGAAGCAGAGGAGGAGAGAGGGAAGGAAGGAAGGAGAGAAGGAGCAAAGGAAGGAAGGAGGGAAGGAAGGAAGAAGGAAGGAGCTGGGGGATTCCCACGACCTCCAGCGCTTCCTGGGAGACTTCCGGTAGGTTCCGCCGGAAGCTTCCGGGGAAGGAAGGAAGGAAGGAGGGAGGAAGGAAGGAAGGAAGGAGGGAAGGAGCTGGGCGTCTCACATGACCTCCAGGGCTTCCTGGGAGACTTCCGGTAAGGAAGGAAGGAGGGAAGGAAGGAAGGAAGGAAGGAAGGGGAAGCTGGGGGATTCCCACAACCTCCAGGGCTTCCTGGGAGACTTCCGGTAAGGAAGGAGGGAAGGAAGGAAGGAAGGGAGGGGAGAAGGAAGGAGGGAGGGAAGGAGGGAAGGAGCTGGGCGTCTCACATGACCTCCAGGGCTTCCTGGGAGACTTCCGGTAAGGAAGGAGGGAAGGAAGGAAGGAAGGAGGGAGGAAGGAAGGAAGGAAGGAGGGAAGGAGCTGGGCGACTCACATGACCTCCAGGGCTTCCTGGGAGACTTCCAGTAAGGAAGGAGGGAAGGAAGGAAGGAAGGGAGGGGAGAAGGAAGGAGGGAGGGAAGGAAGGAAGGAAGGAAGGAAGGGGAAGCTGGGGGATTCCCACGACCTCCAGCGCTTCCTGGGAGACTTCCGGTAAGGAAGGAAGGAGGGAAGGAAGGAAGGAAGGAAGGAAGGGGAAGCTGGGGGATTCCCACGACCTCCAGCGCTTCCTGGGAGACTTCCGGTAAGGAAGGAAGGAGGGAAGGAAGGAAGGAAGGAAGGAAGGGGAAGCTGGGGGATTCCCACGACCTCCAGCGCTTCCTGGGAGACTTCCGGTAAGGAAGGAAGGAGGGAAGGAAGGAAGGAAGGAAGGAAGGGGAAGCTGGGGGACTCCCACGACCTCCAGCGCTTCCTGGGAGACTTCCGGTAAGGAAGGAAGGAGGGAAGGAAGGAAGGAAGGAAGGAAGGAAGGGGAAGCTGGGGGATTCCCACGACCTCCAGCGCTTCCTGGGAGACTTCCGGTAAGGAAGGAAGGAGGGAAGGAAGGAAGGAAGGAAGGAAGGAAGGAAGGAAGGGGAAGCTGGGGGATTCCCACGACCTCCAGCGCTTCCTGGGAGACTTCCGGTAAGGAAGGAAGGAGGGAAGGAAGGGAGGAAGGAAGGGGAAGCTGGGGGACTCCCACGACCTCCAGCGCTTCCTGGGAGACTTCCGGTAAGGAAGGAAGGAGGGAAGGAAGGAAGGAAGGGGAAGCTGGGGGATTCCCACGACCTCCAGCGCTTCCTGGGAGACTTCCGGTAAGGAAGGAAGGAGGGAAGGAAGGAAGGAAGGAAGGGGAAGCTGGGGGACTCCCACGACCTCCAGCGCTTCCTGGGAGACTTCCGGTAAGGAAGGAAGGAGGGAAGGAAGGAAGGAAGGAAGGGGAAGCTGGGGGACTCCCACGACCTCCAGCGCTTCCTGGGAGACTTCCGGTAAGGAAGGAAGGAGGGAAGGAAGGAAGGAAGGAAGGAAGGGGAAGCTGGGGGATTCCCACGACCTCCAGCGCTTCCTGGGAGACTTCCGGTAAGGAAGGAAGGAGGGAAGGAAGGAAGGAAGGAAGGGGAAGCTGGGGGACTCCCACGACCTCCAGCGCTTCCTGGGAGACTTCCGGTAAGGAAGGAAGGAGGGAAGGAAGGAAGGAAGGAAGGGGAAGCTGGGGGACTCCCACGACCTCCAGCGCTTCCTGGGAGACTTCCGGTAAGGAAGGAAGGAGGGAAGGAAGGAAGGAAGGAAGGGGAAGCTGGGGGACTCCCACGACCTCCAGCGCTTCCTGGGAGACTTCCGGTAAGGAAGGAAGGAGGGAAGGAAGGAAGGAAGGAAGGGGAAGCTGGGGGATTCCCACGACCTCCAGCGCTTCCTGGGAGACTTCCGGTAAGGAAGGAAGGAGGGAAGGAAGGAAGGAAGGAAGGGGAAGCTGGGGGATTCCCACGACCTCCAGCGCTTCCTGGGAGACTTCCGGTAAGGAAGGAAGGAGGGAAGGAAGGAAGGAAGGAAGGGGAAGCTGGGGGACTCCCACGACCTCCAGCGCTTCCTGGGAGACTTCCGGTAAGGAAGGAAGGAGGGAAGGAAGGAAGGAAGGAAGGGGAAGCTGGGGGACTCCCACGACCTCCAGCGCTTCCTGGGAGACTTCCGGTAAGGAAGGAAGGAGGGAAGGAAGGAAGGAAGGAAGGGGAAGCTGGGGGACTCCCACGACCTCCAGCGCTTCCTGGGAGACTTCCGGTAAGGAAGGAAGGAGGGAAGGAAGGAAGGAAGGAAGGGGAAGCTGGGGGATTCCCACGACCTCCAGCGCTTCCTGGGAGACTTCCGGTAAGGAAGGAAGGAGGGAAGGAAGGAAGGAAGGAAGGGGAAGCTGGGGGATTCCCACGACCTCCAGCGCTTCCTGGGAGACTTCCGGTAAGGAAGGAAGGAGGGAAGGAAGGGAGGAATGAAGGGGAAGCTGGGGGACTCCCACGACCTCCAGCGCTTCCTGGTAGACTTCCGGTAAGGAAGGAAGGAGGGAAGGAAGGAAGGAAGGAAGGGGAAGCTGGGGGACTCCCACGACCTCCAGCGCTTCCTGGGAGACTTCCGGTAAGGAAGGAAGGAGGGAAGGAAGGAAGGAAGGAAGGGGAAGCTGGGGGACTCCCACGACCTCCAGCGCTTCCTGGGAGACTTCCGGTAAGGAAGGAAGGAGGGAAGGAAGGAAGGAAGGAAGGGGAAGCTGGGGGACTCCCACGACCTCCAGCGCTTCCTGGGAGACTTCCGGTAAGGAAGGAAGGAGGGAAGGAAGGAAGGAAGGAAGGGGAAGCTGGGGGATTCCCACGACCTCCAGCGCTTCCTGGGAGACTTCCGGTAAGGAAGGAAGGAGGGAAGGAAGGAAGGAAGGAAGGGGAAGCTGGGGGATTCCCACGACCTCCAGCGCTTCCTGGGAGACTTCCGGTAAGGAAGGAAGGAGGGAAGGAAGGAAGGAAGGAAGGGGAAGCTGGGGGATTCCCACGACCTCCAGCGCTTCCTGGGAGACTTCCGGTAAGGAAGGAAGGAGGGAAGGAAGGGAGGAAGGAAGGGGAAGCTGGGGGATTCCCACGACCTCCAGCGCTTCCTGGGAGACTTCCGGTAAGGAAGGAAGGAGGGAAGGAAGGAAGGAAGGAAGGGGAAGCTGGGGGATTCCCACGACCTCCAGCGCTTCCTGGGAGACTTCCGGTAAGGAAGGAAGGAGGGAAGGAAGGGAGGAAGGAAGGGGAAGCTGGGGGATTCCCACGACCTCCAGCTCTTCCTGGGAGACTTCCGGTAGGTTCCGCCGGAAGCTTCCGGGGAAGGAAGGAAGGAGAGAAGGGAGGAGGGAAGGAAAGAGGGGGGGAGGAAAAGGAAGGAAGTAGAGAAGGAAGGAAGGAAAGAAGCAGGGAAGAAAGGAAGGAAAGATGGAAGGAAGGAGAGAGGGAGGGAGGGAGGGAAGGAATGAAGGAGAGAAGGAAGGAGACCTCCAGCGCTTCCTGGGAGACTTCCGGTAAGGAAGGAGGGAAGGAAGGAAGGGAGGGAGGGAGGGAGGGAGGAAGGAAGGAGGAGGGAAGGAAGGAAGGGAGGAAGGAGGAGGGAAGGAAGGGAGGGAGGGAGGAAGGAAGGAAGGAAGGAGCTGGGCGACTCACATGACCTCCAGCGCTTCCTGGGAGACTTCCAGTAAGGAAGGAGGGAAGGAAGGGAGGGAGGGAGGGAGGAAGGAAGGAAGGGCCGACCAGAGGAAGGGGAAGCTGGGGGATTCGCACGACCTCCAGCGCTTCCTGGGAGACTTCCGGTAAGGAAGGAGGGAAGGAAGGAAGGAGGGAAGTAGAGAAGGAAGGAGGGGAGGGAGGGAAGGGAGGAAGGAGGGAGGGAAGGAGGGAGGGAGGAGGGAAGGAAGGAAGGAAGGAGACCTCCAGCACTTCCTGGGAGACTTCTGGTAAGGAAGGAGGGAAGGAAGGAAGGAGAGAAGGAAGGAGGGAAGGAAAGAGGGGGGAGGAAAAGGAAGGAAGTAGAGAAGGAAGGAAGGAAAGAAGCAGGGAAGAAAGGAGGGAAAGATGGAAGGAAAGAGGAAGGGGAGAGGAAAAGGAAGGGAAGAGGAAAAGTACAGAAGGAAGGAAGGAAGGAGAGAGGGAGGAAGGGAAGGAAGGAAGGAAGGAGGGAGGGAAGAAGGAAGGGAGGGAGGAAGGAGACCTCCAGCGCTTCCTGGGAGACTTCCGGTAAGGAAGGAGGGAAGGAAGGAAGGAAGGAGGAAGGAAGGAAGGAGGGAGGGAGGGAGGGAAGGAAGGAAGGAAGGAAGGAGGGAGGGAAGAAGGGAGGGAGGGAGGGAGGGAAGGAAAGAGGGAGGGAGGGAAGGAGCAGCCTGGGAAAATGGGCCGACCAGAGGAAGGGGAAGCTGGTGGATTCCCACGACCTCCAGCGCTTCCTGGGAGACTTCCGGTAATTAAGGAAGGAGGGAGGAAGGGAAGGAAGGAAGGAAGGAGGGAGGGAGGGAGGGAGGGAGGAAGGAAGGAGGAGGGAAGGAAGGGAGGGAGGAAGGAGGAGGGAAGGAAGGAGGGAAGGAAGGGAGGGAGGGAGGAAGGAAGGAAGGAGCTGGGCGACTCACATGACCTCCAGCGCTTCCTGGGAGACTTCCGGTAAGGAAGGAGGGAAGGAAGGAAGGAGGGAGGGAAGGAAGGAAGGAAGGAAGGAAGGAAGGAAGGAAGGAAGGAGCTGGGAGATTCGCATGACCTCCAGTGCTTCCTGGGAGACTTCCAGTAAGGAAGGAGGGAAGGAAGGAGGGAGGGAGGGAAGGAAGGAAGGAGGGAGGGAAGGAGGGAAGGAGAGAAGGAAGGAGAGAAGGAATGAGGAGGGAAGGAAGGAAGGAGGGAGGTAGGGAAGGAAGGAAGGAAGGAAGGAGAGAAAGAGAAAAAAGGAAGGAAGCAGAAGAGCAGGAAAGGAAGGAAGGAGGGAGGGAGGGAGGGAAGGAAGGGGGAGAGAGAGAGGGAGGGAGGGACAAAGGAACGAAGGAAGGAAGGAAGAGGGGAGGAAAAGGAAGGAAGGAGAATGGGAGGATAGAAGCAAGTAAGATAGAAAAGGAAGGAAGGAAGGAAGATAAGAAAGAAAGACAAAGGAAAGAAGGAAGGGGAAGGAAGGAAGCAGAGAAAAGGAAGGAAGGAAGGAAAGAAGGAAGTGTTGGAAGGAAAGAGAAGGAAGGAAGACAGAGCAGGGAAGGAAGAAGGGAAGGAAGGAAAGAAGGAAGGAAGGAAGGAAGCTGAGGAGCAAGGAAGGAAGGAAACAGAGAGTAGAAGGAAGGAAGCAGCGAAGGAAGGGAGGAAGGAAACAGAGAAAAGGAAGGAAGGAAAGAAGGAAGTGTTGGAAACGCCAAAAAAATGCCTTTTTAAGGGAGGAGGTAAAAGATTTAGATTTTTTTGAGGGGAGCCACCATTTTGAGGGATCTTCTATGGGGGATCCAGTGATCTGCTAGGGATCTACCCATTGGATCTGCCGGAGTCCGTTTTGGGGCCCGAATCCGGCCCTCTGGTTGGTTTCATCCGGCGCCAACCCCCCTATTATTATTATTATTATTATTATTATTATTATTATTATTATTATTATTATTATTAATTTATTATTCCGCCCCTTTGCGCAGGGATCTGATGTCTTGGATCAACGGGATCCGCGGACTCGTTTCCTCCGACGAATTAGCGAAAGACGTGACCGGCGCGGAAGCTTTGCTAGAGAGGCACCAAGTACGTTTTATTATTATTATTATTATTATTATTATTATTATTATTATTGCTTTGCTAGAGAGGCACCAAGTACGTTGTTATTATTATTATTATTATTATTATTATTATTATTATTATTGAGCTTTATTTTATTTTGTTTTGTTTTACTTTACTATTTTATTTTATTTTACTTTACTATTTTATTTTATTTTATTTTACTATTTTATTTTATTTTATTTTATTTTACTTTACTGTTTTGTTTTATTTTATTCTACTTTACTATTTTACTTTAAAAAAAAAATTGATTTAATTTTAAATTTAATTTAATTTAATTTAATTCATTAATTTAATTTAATTTAATTTAATTTAATTTTTAATTCGATTTCTCTTTGCCCCCCCCCAGGAGCACCGCAAATTTAAATGTTAAATGTTAATTTTTAAAAAAAAAATTGATTTAATTTTAAATTTTAAATTTAATTTAATAATTCAATTTAATTCAATTCAATTCAATTCAATTTAATTTAATTTCACTTTACCCCCCTAGGAGCACCGCAAATTTAAATTTTAAATTTTTAAAAAATTTGATCTAATTTTAAATTTTAAATTTAATTTAATATAATAATTCAATTTAATTCAACTCAACTCAATTTAATTTAATTTCACTTTACCCCCCCCCAGGAGCACCGCAAATGTAAATGTTAAATTTTAAATTTAATTTAATTTATCTAATAATTCAATTCAAATCAATTCAATTCAATTTAATTTCACTTTACCCCCCTAGGAGCACCGCAATTTTAAATTTTTTAAAAATTTGATTTAATTTTAAATTGTAAATTTAATTTAATTTAATAATTCAATTCAATTCAATTCAATTTCACTTTACCCCCCCTAGGAGCACCGCAAATGTAAATTTTAATTTTTTTAAAAAAAATTTGATCTAATTTTAAATTTTAAATTTTTAAAAAAATTGGATTTAATTTTAGATTTTAATTTTTTTAAAATTTGATTTAATTTTAAATTTTAAATTTAATCTAACCTAATAATTCAATTTAATTCAACTCAATTCAATTTAATTTCACTTTACCCCCCTAGCACCGCAAATTTAAATTTAATTTAATTCAACCTAATAATTCAATTTAATTCAACTCAGCTCAAGTCAACTCAATTTAATTTAATTTCACTTTACCCCCCCAGGAGCACCGCAAATTTAAATGTTAAATTGTAATTTTTTTAAAATTTGATTTGATTTAATTCTAAATTTTAAATTTAATTTAATTTAATTTAATAATTCAATTTAATTCAACTCAATTTAATTTAATTTAATTTCACTTTACCCCCCCAGGAGCACCGCAAATTTAAATGTTAAATTTTAATTTTTTTAAAATTTGATTTGATTTAATTTTAAATTTTTAATTTAATTTAATTCAATTTAATAATTCAATTTAATTCAACTCAATTCAATTTAATTTAATTTCACTTTACCCCCCAGGAGCACTGCAAATTTAAATGTTAAATTGTAAATTTTTTAAAATTTGATTTGATTTAATTCTAAATTTTAAATTTAATTTAATTTAATTTAATAATTCAATTTAATTCAACTCAATTTAATTTAATTTAATTTCACTTTACCCCCCAGGAGCACCGCAAATTTAAATGTTAAATTGTAATTTTTTTAAAATTTGATTTGATTTAATTTTAAATTTTAAATTTAATTTAATAATTCAATTTAATTCAACTCAATTCAATTTAATTTAATTTCACTTTACCCCCCAGGAGCACCGCAAATTTAAATTTTTTTTTTAAAATTTAATTTAATTTTAATTTTTAAATTTAATTTAATTTTAATTTTTAAATTTAATTTAATTTTAATTTTTAAATTTAATTTAATTTAATTTGATTTAATTTTTAAATTTAATTTAATTTAATTTGATTTAATTTTTAAATTTAATTTAATTTTAATTTTTAAATTTAATTTAATTTTAATTTTTAAATTTAATTTAATTTTAATTTTTAAATTTAATTTAATTTTAATTTTTAAATTTAATTTAATTTTAATTTTTAAATTTAATTTAATTTAATTTGATTTAATTTTTAAATTTAATTTAATTTAATTTGATTTAATTTTTAAATTTAATTTAATTTTAATTTTTAAATTTAATTTAATTTTAATTTTTAAATTTAATTTAATTTAATTTGATTTAATTTTTAAATTTAATTTAATTTTAATTTTTAAATTTAATTTAATTTAATTTGATTTAATTTTTTAAATTTAATTTAATTTAATTTAATTTAATTTTCAATTCCCTTTCTCTTTGCCCCGCCCCCTCCCAGGAGCACCGCACCGAAATCGACGCCCGTTCCGGAACCTTCCAGACCTTCGAACAATTTGGCCAGCTCCTATTGGCCCGCGGCCATTACGCCAGCCCGGAAATCGAGGAGAAGCTGGGGGTCCTCGACCAGCAGAGGGCCGGCTTGGAGAAAGCCTGGGTCCAGCGCCGGATGATGTTGGACCAGTGCCTGGAGCTGCAGGTGATTGGTCGTTTCCGGAGAGGGGGCGGGGCCTGCGGAGAGGGGGCGGGGCTAGGCACATGGGACTTCCCGAGGGGAGGAGCTTGCTAGAGTAGAGTATGGTTATAGTATACTATATATACTTTATATAAGTTAGTATAGTATAGTATAGTATAGTATATATAATTTATAGTGTAGTGTAGTATATATAATTTATAGTATAGTATAGCATAGCATAGCATAGTATAGTATAGTATAGTATAGTATATATACTTTATAGTGTAGTATAGTATAGTATAGTATAGTATAGTATAGTATAGTATAGTATAATTTATAGTATACTATTTATAATTTATAGTATAGTATAGTATAGTATAGTATAGTATAGTATAATGTATAGTATAGTATAGTATAGTATAGTATAGTATAGTATAGTATAGTATAGTATAGTATAGTATAATTTATAGTATACTATTTATAATTTATAGTATAGTATAGTATAGTATAGTATAGTATAGTATAGTATAGTATAATTTATAGTATACTATTTATAATTTATAGTATAGTATAGTATAGTATAGTATAGTATAGTATGTGTAATGTATAGTATAGTATAGTATAGTATACTATAGTATAGTATAGTATAGTATAGTATAGTATGTATAATTTATAGTATACTATTTATAATTTATAGTATAGTATAGTATAGTATAGTATAGTATAGTATAGTATATAGTATAGTATAGTATAGTGTATAGTATAGTGTATAGTGTATAGTGTATAGTATAGTATAGTATAGTATAGTATAATTTATAGTATACTATTTATAATTTATAGTATAGTATAGTATATAGTATAGAGTATAGTGTATAGTATAGTGTATAGTATAGTGTATATAATTCATAGGATAGGATAGGATAGTGTATATAATTCATAGTATCGTATCGTATCGCATAGTGTATATAATTCATAGTATAGTATAGTATAGTATAGTATAGTATAGTATAGTATAGTGTATATAATTCATAGGATAGGATAGTGTATATAATTCATAGTATAGTATAGTATAGTATAGTATAGTATAGTATAGTATAGTATAGTATAGTATAGTATAGTATAGTGTATATAATTCATAGTATAGGATAGTATAGTATAGTGTATATAATTCATAGTATAGGATAGTATAGTATAGTATAGTGTATATAATTCATAGTATGGTATGGTATGGTATGGTATGGTATGGTATGGTATGGTATGGTATGGTATAGTATAGTATAGTATAGTATAGTATAGTATAGTATAGTATAGTATAGTATAGTATAGTATAGTATAGTGTATATAATTCATAGTATAGCATAGCATAGCATAGCATAGCATAGTGTATATAATTCATAGTATAGTATAGTGTAGTGTATATAATTCATAGTATAGTATAGTATAGTATAGTATAGTATAGTATAGTATAGTATAGTGTATATAATTCATAGTATAGTATAGTATAGTATAGTATAGTATAGTATAGTATAGTATAGTATAGTATAGTATAGTATAGTATAGTATAGTATAGTATAGTATAGTATAGTATAGTATATATAATTCATAGTATAGGATAGTGTAGTGTATATAATTCATAGTATAGGATAGTGTAGTGTATATAATTCATAGTATAGGATAGTATAGTATTAAGATAGATATTAATTAATTAATTAAAGTATAGTATAGTATTAAGACAGATAATTAGATATTCATTAAATGATTTATAGTATATAGTATTAAGATATTATTTCTTTATTCATTCATTCATTTAATTATAGCATAGCATAGCATAGCATAGATATTCATTAATTATAGTATAGTATAGTATAGTATAGTATAGTATAGTATAGTATAGTGTATAGTATAGTATAGTATAGTATAGTATAGTATAGTATAGTATAGTATAGTATAGTATGTATAATTTATAGTATACTATTTATAATTTATAGTATAGTATAGTATATAGTATAGAGTATAGTGTATAGTATAGTGTATAGTATAGTGTATATAATTCATAGCATAGGATAGGATAGGATAGTGTATATAATTCATAGTATAGTATCGTATCGCATAGTGTATATAATTCATAGTATAGTATAGTATAGTATAGTATAGTATAGTATAGTATAGTATAGTATAGTATAGTATAGTGTATATAATTCATAGGATAGGATAGTGTATATAATTCATAGTATAGTATAGTATAGTATAGTATAGTATAGTATAGTATAGTATAGTATAGTATAGTATAGTATAGTATAGTGTATATAATTCATAGTATAGTATAGTATAGTATAGTGTATATAATTCATAGTATAGGATAGTATAGTATAGGATAGGATAGTATAGTGTATATAATTCATAGTATAGTATAGTATGGTATGGTATAGCATAGCATAGCATAGCATAGCATAGCATAGCATAGCATAGCATAGCATAGCATAGCATAGCAGTGTATATAATTCATAGTATAGTATAGTGTAGTGTATATAATTCATAGTATAGGATAGTGTAGTGTATATAATTCATAGTATAGGATAGTATAGTATAGTATTAAGATAGCTATTCATTAATTAATTAATTAATTAAAGTATAGTATAGTATTAAGACAGATAATTAGATAGATATTCATTAAATGATTTATAGTATAGTATAGTATTAAGATTATTTCTTCATTCATTCATTAAATTATAGCATAGCATAGCATAGCATAGATATTATTAATTATAGTATAGTATAGTATAGTATAGTATAGTATAGTATAGTATAGTATAGTATAGTATAGTATAGTATAGTATAGTATAGTATAGTATAGTATAGTATTAAGATAGGTAGGTAGGTATTTATTCATACATTAGTATAGTATAGTATAGTATAGTATAGTATAGTATAGTATAGTATAGTATAGTATAGTATAGTATAGTATAGTATAGTAAATATGTTTTAATATACTATATAAATATATAGCATAGCATAGCATAGTATATATGATGTATGGTATGGTATGGTATGGCATATATAGTTTATAGTATACTATTTATAATAGTATTTATAATGTATAGTAGAGTATATAGTATACTTATAGCATACTATATGTACAATATATGATTTATAGTATACGATATATAATTTATAGTATAGTATAGTATAGTATAGTATAGTATAGTATAGTATAGTATAGTATAGTATAGTATATTTCATAGTATAGTATAGTATACTTATACTATATACTATATATAATTCATACTATACTATATATAATATGCATAGTATAGTATAGTATAGTATAGTATAGTATAGTATAGTATAGTATAGTATAGTATATATAACTCATTGTATACTATATATAATTTACAGCATAGTAAATTATATAGGAGCTGCAGGTGATTGGTCCATTCCGGGGGTCTGGCTCCGCCCCCTGCCCCCACCTGCCCCACATCTATTCCACCCACTGCCCAGATCCCGTTTCCTGTGCAGACAGGAAGTCCCCGCTTCCATGGGTCAGAGGGTGGGGATCTATGGGTCCGACTCCACCCCCTCACCCCCGACCCCTAAACTCTGCCCCACAGCTCTTCCACCGGGACTGCGAGCAGGCGGAGAACTGGAGGGCGCTACCCGGACCCCATTTCCTGTGCAGACAGGAAGTCCCATTCTTCCATGGGTCAGAGGGCAGGGCGCTACCCGACCCCACCGCTCTTCCACCCACTGCCCAGATCCCGTTTCCTGTGCAGACAGGAAGTCCTCGCTTCCATGGGTCAGAGGGCGGAGTTCTATGGGTCCAGCTCTGCCCCCTCACCCCTCACCCCAGGCAGAGAACTGGAGGGCGCTACCCGGACCCCATTTCCTGTGCAGACAGGAAGTCCTCGCTTTCATGGGTCAGAGGGCGGAGATCTATGGGGGTCCAACATAGGGGGCACCGCCTGGAACCATCTAGGGTCCTCTACTTGGGGGGCAGAGAGGGATCTGCATGGCCAACACGGAGGGACAGACCCAAACCCGCTACCCGGACCCCGTTTCCTGTGCAGACAGGAAGTCCCCCTTCCGTGGGTCACAGGGCGGAGTTCTGTGGGTCCGGGTCCACCCCCTCACCCCTGACCCCTCGCCTCTGCCCTCACTTGGGGGGCAGAGAGGGATCTGCCTGGCCAACGCGGAGGGACAGACCCAAACCCACTACCCGGACCCCGTTTCCTGTGCAGACAGGAAGTCCTCTCTTCCATGGGTCACAGGGCAGAGATCTATGGGTCCGGCTCCGCCCCCTGACCCCTCACCTCTGCCCCACAGCTCTTCCATCAGAACTGTGAGCAGGCAGAGAACTGGAGGGCGCTACCCGGACCCCATTTCCTGTGCAGACAGGAAGTCCCGTTCTTCCATGGGTCACAGGGCGGAGTTCTATGGGTCCGGCTCTGCCCCCCACCGGACGACCCACTTGTGGGTCAGAGGGGTTTCCGACATAGGGGGCACCACCCAGAACCCGCTACCCGGAGCCCATTTCCTGTGCAGACAGGAAGTCCTCTCTTCCATGGGTCACAGGGCGGGGATCTATGGGTCCGGCTCCGCCACCCACGGAACACCCACTTGTGGGTCAGAGGGGTTTCCGACATAGGGGGCACCACCCAGAACCCGCTACCCGGAGCCCATTTCCTGTGTAGACAGGAAGTGCCGTTCTTCCATGGGTCACAGGGCGGAGATCTATGGGTCCGGCTCCGCCCCCTGACCCCTCGCCTCTGCCCCACAGCTCTTCCACCGGGACTGCGAGCAGGCGGAGAACTGGATGGCGGCCCGGGAGGCCTTCCTCAACACGGAGGACAAGGGCGACTCGCTGGACAGCGTGGAAGCGCTGATCAAGAAACACGAGGATTTCGACAAGGCGATCAACGTCCAGGTGAGCCGGTCGGCGGCGGGAAGCGGATTCCGATCCGCCGGATCCATTGGATCTCTCAGGCTCCTTCCTTTGGATTGCTTTTTTCTTTTCTTCTATTCTAATTTCTTATTTTCTATTCTATTCTATTCTATTTTTAATGTTTTGTTCTATCTTATTTAATTTAATTTAATTTATTATTCTATTCTATTCTATTTTTAATGTTTTATTCTATCTTATTATTTTTAATTTAATTTAATTTATTCTATTCTATTCTATTTTTTCATTTCATTTTAATGTTCTGTTCTATTCTTTATTCTTTATTTTATTCTATTCTATTCTACTCTATTCTTTATTCTTTATTTTATTTTATTCTATTTTTTATCTTATTCTATTCTATTCTTTCTTTTTTATTTTATTCTATTTTTTATCTTATTTTATTCTATTCTATTTTTATTCTATTCTATTCTATTCTATTTTTTATTTTACTTTTTATTTTACTTTATTCTATTTTTTATTTTGCTTTTTTATACTGTCCTATTATTATTATTTTATTTATTTTATTTATTTTATTCTATTCTTTATTTTTTAGTTTATTCTATTCTATTCTAGTCTTTCTTTTTTAATTTATTCTATTCTGTTTTTTTATCTTATTTTATTATTTTTTTATTCTATTCTATTCTATTCTATTTTTTTGTTCTATTCCATTCTATTCTATTTTTTATTTATTCTATTCTATTTTTTATTTTTTATTCTATTCTATTTTTTATTTTTTATTCTATTCTATTCTATTCTAACACGAGGATTTCGACAAGGCGATCAACGTCTAGGTGAGGCGGTCGGCGGCGGGAATCGGATTTAAATCCACCGGATCGATTGGATTCCTCGGACTCCTTCCTTTGGATTGCTTTTTTCTTTTCTTCTTCTATTCTATTTTCTTATTTTCTATTCTATTCCATTCTATTTTTGAATTTAATTTAATTTAATTCTTCTATTCTATTCCTATTTTATTTTACTTTATTCTATTTTTTATTTTGCTTTTTTATTCTATCCGATTATTTTTTTAAATTTAATTTTATTACTCTATTCTATTCTATTCTATTTTTTCATTTCATTTTATTATTCTATTCTATTCTTTATTTTTTAGTTTATTTTATTTTATTCTATTCTATTCTATTTTTTATTTTATTTCTTTATTCTATTCTATTCTTTTATTTTATTTTATTTATTGGACTCGTTTCTGGTCCGCTCACAGGAAACATCTCCCAAACTTTTCATTTCATTTTATTTTATTTATTTTATTCTGTTCTACTTTGTTCTATTGGACTCGTTCCTGGTCCACTCACGGGAAATTTAATTTAATTTAATTTTCCTTTCTTCTGGGCGATTTAATCTGAATTTTTCTTTCTTTCTTTCTTCAGTCCTTTGCTGAACAGCTCATAATTTAATTTAAATTTAATTTTAATTTTAATTTTAATTTTTTAATTTTAAATTTAATTTAATTTAATTTAAATTTTAATTTAATTTAAATTTAATTTAATTTAATTTTAATTTTAATTTTTTAATTTAATTTAATTTTTTAATTTAAATTTAATTTAAATTTAATTTAATTTAATTTATCGCACAGAATTTAACCTGAATTAATCTGAATTTTTCTTTTCTTTGATTCTGAATTTTAATTTTAATTTAATTTAAATTTAATTTAATTTAATTTTTTAATTTTAATTTAATTTAATTTAATTTATCGCACAGAATTTAACCTGAATTTTTCTTTTCTTTGAATCTGAATTTTAATTTTAATTTTCTTTGAATCTGATTTTAATCTGCAGCTTTCTTTCTTCCTTTTTCCGTCCAGGAGGAAAAAATTGCCGCTCTGCAGTCGTTCGCCGAACAGCTGATTTCGGCCGACCACTACGCCAAAGGAGTCGTCGCCAATCGGCGTAACGAAGTTCTGGACAGGTCAGTTATATCCCTACATCATATTATTACTATGAATAATAATAATAATAATAATAATAATAATAATAATAATAATAATAATAATTTATTTATACCCCATTGAATAATAATAATAATAATAATAATAATAATAATAATAATAATAATAATAATTTATTTATAGCCCACCCACTGTGATATCCCTACATAATATTAATATTAATCTTATAATATATATTATATTTATTATAATAATAGATTATTATTCATATTATAATTATATTTATAAGAATAATATATTATTGTTGTTACATTTATGATGATATATTATTATTAATATTGTTATATTTATTATATTATACATTGTTGTTACATTTATTGAATTTATTATAATATATTATTGTTCGGGTTGTAATATTATATTTATTATAGTATATTAGTAGTAGCAGTAGTATTATTATTATATTTTGTATAATATAAGAATAAGAATAAATAGAATAATAAGAATAACAAGAATAATCTTATTCTTATTATTAGAATAAGAATTACACATAATAAGAGTAAAATATTCTTCTTCATATATTATATCAAATATAAGAATAAGAATTATACATAATAATATATTATTATTCTATTTATTATTCTAATTATTCTATTTATTATTCTAATTATTCTATTTATTATTCTATTTATTGTTCTAATTATTATTTATACCCCACCCAACTGGCTGCGTTTTACTATCATTCTTATTCTTATTCTATTTATTCCTATTATTCTTGTTATTCCTCTTATTCTATATATTCATATTCTTATTCTTATTATTAGAATAAGAATTATACATAATAATATATTATTATTCTAATTATTCTATTTATTATTCTAATTATTCTATTTATTATTCTAATTATTCTATTTATTATTCTATTTATTATTCTAATTATTCTATTTATTATTCTAATTATTCTATTTATTATTCTATTTATTGTTCTAATTATTCTATTTATTATTCTAATTATTGTTCTAATTATTCTAATTATTCTATTTATTATTCTATTTATTATTCTAATTATTCTATTTATTATTCTAATTATTCTATTTATTATTCTATTTATTATTCTAATTATTCTATTTATTATTCTATTTATTGTTCTAATTATTCTATTTATTATTCTAATTATTCTATTTATTATTCTAATTATTCTATTTATTATTCTATTTATTGTTCTAATTATTCTATTTATTATTCTAATTATTCTATTTATTATTCTAATTATTCTATTTATTATTCTATTTATTGTTCTAATTATTCTATTTATTATTCTAATTATTCTATTTATTATTCTATTTATTATTCTAATTATTCTATTTATTATTCTAATTATTCTATTTATTATTCTATTTATTATTCTAATTATTCTATTTATTATTCTAATTATTCTATTTATTATTTTATTTATTCTAATTATTCTATTTATTATTCTATTTATTGTTCTAATTATTCTATTTATTATTCTATTTATTGTATTTATTATTCTATTTATTGTTCTTATTATTCTATTTATTATTCTATTTATTGTTCTAATTATTCTATTTATTATTCTATTTATTGTTCTTATTATTCTATTTATTATTCTATTTATTGTTCTAATTATTCTATTTATTATTCTATTTATTGTTCTTATTATTCTATTTATTATTCTATTTATTATTCTAATTATTCTATTTATTATTCTAATTATTCTATTTATTCTATTTATTGTTCTAATTATTCTATTTATTATTCTATTTATTGTTCTTATTATTCTATTTATTATTCTATTTATTGTTCTAATTATTCTATTTATTATTCTATTTATTGTTCTTATTATTCTATTTATTATTCTATTTATTGTTCTTATTATTCTATTTATTATTCTATTTATTGTTCTTATTATTCTATTTATTATTCTATTTATTGTTCTTATTATTCTATTTATTATTCTATTTATTGTTCTAATTATTCTATTTATTATGCTATTTATTGTTCTTATTATTCTATTTATTATTCTATTTATTGTTCTTATTATTCTATTTATTATTCTATTTATTGTTCTAATTATTCTATTTATTATTCTATTTATTGTTCTAATTATTCTATTTATTATTCTATTTATTGTTCTAATTATTCTATTTATTATTCTATTTATTATTCTAATTATTCTATTTATTATTCTATTTATTGTTCTAATTATTCTATTTATTATTCTATTTATTCTATTTATTATCCTATTTATTCTATTTATTATTATTATTATTACTAATTTATTCTTCCCGCCCCCCAGGTGGCGCCGCCTGAAGGCCCAGATGATTGAGAAGCGCTCCAAGCTCGGCGAATCCCAGACCCTCCAGCAGTTCAGCCGCGACGTCGACGAGATTGAGGCCTGGATCAGCGAGAAGCTGCAGACGGCCAGCGACGAGTCCTACAAGGATCCCACCAACATCCAGGTGAGGGATCCTGAGAAGGAGGGATTATTAGGCGATTATTAGAGGGTTATTAGGATGATGAGATGGTTGTATGTTGGAATATTGTTAGGTTATTAGAGGATTATTAGGATTATTAGATGATTATTAGAGTGATGAGAATCCTACAAGGATCCCACCAACATCCAGGTGAGGGATCCTGAGAAGGAGGGATTATTAGGCGATTATTAGACAAATATTAGGATGATTAGATTAGAATATTGTTAGATTATTAGAGGATTATTAGGATTATTAGAGGGTTATTAGGACAATGAGAATCCTACAAGGATCCCACCAACATCCGGGTGAGGGATCCTGAGAAGGAGGGACTATTAGGCGATTATTAGAGGGTTATTAGGATGATGAGATGGTTGTATGTTGGAATATTGTTAGGTTATTAGAGGATTATTAGGATTATTAGATGATTATTAGAGTGATGAGAATCCTACAAGGATCCCACCAACATCCAGGTGAGGGATCCTGAGAAGGAGGGATTATTAGGCGATTATTAGAGGGTTATTAGGATGATGAGATGGTTGTATGTTGGAATATTGTTAGGTTATTAGAGGATTATTAGGATTATTAGATGATTATTAGAGTGATGAGAATCCTACAAGGATCCCACCAACATCCAGGTGAGGGATCCTGAGAAGGAGGGATTATTAGGCGATTATTAGAGGGTTATTAGGATGATGAGATGGTTGTATGTTGGAATATTGTTAGGTTATTAGAGGATTATTAGGATTATTAGATGATTATTAGAGTGATGAGAATCCTACAAGGATCCCACCAACATCCAGGTGAGGGATCCTGAGAAGGAGGGATTATTAGGCGATTATTAGAGGGTTATTAGGATGATTAGATTAGAATATTGTTAGATTATTAGAGGATTATTAGGATTATTAGAGGATTATTAGGACAATGAGAATCCTACAAGGATCCCGCCAACATCCGGGTGAGGGATCCTGAGAAGGAGGGATTATTAGGCGATTATTAGAGGATTATTAGAGGATTATTAGGCGATTATTAGAGGATTATTAGGACGATGAGAATCCTAAAAGGATCCGACCAACATCCAGATGAGAGATCCTGAGAAGGAGGGATTATTAGGCGATTATTAGAGGGTTATTAGGATGATGAGATGGTTGGATGTTGGAATATTGTTAAATTATTAGAGGATTATTAGGATTATTAGAGGGTTATTAGGACGATGAGATGGTTGGATGTGAGGTTATTGTTGGATTATTAGAGGATTATTAGAGGACCAGAATCCCCTGGACCGGATCCTTCGGGACCTGATCCCCCTGGACTAGAATCCCCTAGACCAGATCCTCCAGGCTCAGATCCCTCTGGACCAGAATCCCCCTGGACCAGATCTCACTGGACCAGATCCTTCCGGACCGGATCCCTGGGACAAGATCCCCTGGATCAGAATCCACTGGACCGGATCCTTCGGGACCAGATCCCCCGGGACCAGATCCCCCAGGACTAGAACCCCTAGACCAGATCCCTCTGGATCAGAATCCCCCTGGACCAGATCTCCCTAGACCAGATCCTTCCGGACCGGATCCCTGGGACAAGATCCCCTAGACCAGAATCCCTGGACCGGATCCTTCGGGACCCGATCCCCCTGGACTAGAATCCCCTAGACCGGATCCTTCGGGCTCAGATCCCTCTGGACCAGATCCCCCTGACCAGATCCTTCCGGACTGGATCTTCCTGGACCGGATCCTTCCAGACAAGATCCCCAGGACCCGATCCCCTGGACTAGAATCCCCTAGACCGGATCCTTCAGGCTTGGATCCCTCTGGGCCAGAACCCCCTGGACCAGATCCCCCTGACCAGATCCTTCCGGACCGTATCTCCCTGGACCAGATCCTTCGGGACCCGACCCCCCTGGACTAGAATCCCCTAGACCGGATCCTTCAGGCTCGGATACCCCTGGACCAGAATCCCCTGGACCCGATCCCCTGACCAGATCCTTCCGGACCGTATATCCCTGGACCGGATCCCTCTAGACCCGATCCCCCTGGACTATAATCCCCTAGACCGGATCCTTCAGGCTTGGATCCCTCTGGACCCGATCCCCCTGACCAAATCCTTCCGGACCGTATCTCCCTGGACCGGATCCTTCCAGACCAGATCCCCCTGGATCTAGATCTCTCTCCTCCCTTGTGCAGCCCACATGGATCAGCCCTGGGGGCAGAGAGCCACCGGTCGATCCGCTGGGATCCACTGGGGCGGCTGAGTCCCGGGTCGGCGGGATCCCTCCCCCGCCGGATCCCTCTCCGCTCCTGGCCAACCAGAAAGCAGGGCTCCGTTTCTCCTCCCCCCACCCACCGGATTAACGACAGTTGCCGGATCCCGGGAACCGGATCCTGATCTCTCTCTCTCTCCTTTTCTTCTTTCTCCTTCCAGCTTTCCAAACTCCTGGTAAGTCTCTCTCTGTTATTTGTCGGCTTGGCTTCTCTTCTTCTTTTCTTCTTTATTTATCATTCTTCTTATTTATTTTCTTCTTCTTCTGATTTCTTCTTTTTCTTCCTCTTTTTCTTCTTTCTTCTTTTCTTCTTTATTTATCATTCTTATTTATTTTCTTCATTCTTTTTCTTTTTCTTCTTTCTTCTTTTCTTCTTTATTTATCATTCTCCTTATTTATTTTCTTTTTCTTCTCATTTCTTCTTTTTCTTCTTCTTCTTCTTCTTTCTTCTTTTCTTCTTTATTTATCATTCTTCTGATTTCTTTTATTCTTCTTCTGATTTCTTTTTTCTTCTTCTTCTTCTTCTTTTTCTTTTTCTTTCTTCTTCTTTCTTTTTTCATTCTTATTCTTTCTTCTTTTGTCCTTATTGTTATCCTTATTTTCATTTCTTTATTTATCCTTCTTCTTATTTATTTTCTTCTTCTTCTTTCTTCTTTCCTTCTTTCTTTTTTCCTTTTTCTTCTTATTCTTTCTTCTTTTGTCCTTATTTTCATTTCTTTATTTATCATTCTTCTTCTTCTTCTTCTTCTTCTTCTTCTTCTTCTTCTTCTTCTTCTTCTTTCTTCTTTCCTTCTTTATTTTTTCATTTTCATTCTTATTCTTTCTTCTTTTATCCTTATTTTCATTTCTTTATTTTTCTTCTTCTTATTTATTTTCTTCTTCTTTCCTTCTTTCTTTTTTCCTTTTTCTTCTTATTCTTTCTTTTGTCCTTATTTTCATTTCTTTATTTATCATTCTTCTTCTTTTTCTTCTTTCTTCTCTCCTTTATTTTTTCATTTTTATTCTTCTTCTTTCTTTTTCTTTTTCTTCTTCTTTCTTCTTTCCTTCTTTATTTTTCCCTTTTTCTTCTTATTCTTTCTTCTTTTCTCCTTATTGTTATTTTCATTTCTTTATTTATCATTCTTATTTATTTTATTTTAATTCTTCTTCTTATTTCTTCTTCTTCTTCTTCTTCTTCTTCTTCTTCTTTTTCCGATTCTTTTATTCTTATTTATCATTTATTCTTTTATTCTTATTTATTCTTTTATTCTTATTTATTCTTTTATTCTTATTGTTATCCTTATTTTCATTTCTTTATTTATCATTCTTATTTATTTTATTCTTCTTCTGATTTCTTCTTCTTTTTCTTCTTTCTTCTTTTCTTCATTTTTTCATTTTTCTTCTTATTCTTTCTTCTTTTGTCCTTATTGTCATTTCTTTATTTATCATTCTTCTTCCTATTTATTTTATTCTTCTTATTTATTTTCTTCTTCTTCTTCTTTTCTTCTTCTTTCTTCTTTCCTTCTTTATTTTTTCATTTTCATTCTTCTTCTTTCTTCTTTTGTCCTTATTGTTATTTTCATTTATTTATTTATCTTATTCTTATTTATTTTATTCTTCTTCCTTCTTTTCTTCTTTATTTTTTCTTCTTCTTCTTTCTTCTTTTGTCCTTATTGTTATTTTCATTTATTTATTTATCATTCTTATTTATCTTTTATTATTTATTATTATTTTATAATTATTATTACCGATTCTTTTATTCTTCTTTCTTCTTTTATTCTTCTTTATTTTTTATTCTTTTATTCTTCTTCTGATTTCCAATTCTTTTCTTCTTTTTTCTTCTTTATTCTTTTATTCTTCTTTCTTCTTCTTTTCTTCTTCTTATTTCCGATTCTTTTATTCTTATTTCTTATTTATTCTTTTATTCTTCTTTCTTCTTTCTTCTTTTCTTCTTCTTATTTCCGATTCTTTTATTCTTCTTTATTCTTTATACTTTTATTCTTCTTTCTTCTTTCTTCTTTTATTCTTCTTCTTATTTCTGATTCTTTTATTCTTCTTTATTCTTTATTCTTTTATTCTTCTTCTTTCTTCTTTTCTTCTTCTTATTTCCGATTCTTTTATTCTTCTTTCTTCTTTATTCTTTTCTTCTTCTTTATTCTTTATTCTTTTATTCTTCTTCTTATTTCCGATTCTTTTATTCTTCTTTATTCTTTTTTTTAAATTCTTCTTTATTCTTTTATTCTTCTTATTATTTCCCATTCTTTTATTCTTCTTTATTCTTTATTCTTTTATTCTTCTTTATTCTTTATTCTTTTATTCTTCTTCTTATTTCCGATTCTTTTATTCTTCTTTATTCTTTATTCTTTTATTCTTCATTTCCGATTCTTTTATTCTTCTTTATTCTTTATTCTTTTATTCTTCTTTACTCTTTATTCTTTTATTCTTCTTCTTATTTCCGATTCTTTTATTCTTCTTTATTCTTTATTCTTTTATTCTTCTTTATTCTTTATTCTTTTCTTCTTATTTCCGATTCTTTTATTTTTCTTTATTCTTTTTTTATTCTTCTTTCTTCTTTATTCTTTTATTCTTCTTATTATTTCCGATTCTTTTATTCTTCTTTATTCTTTATTCTTTTATTCTTCTTTATTCTTTCTTCTTTTATTCTTCTTTATTCTTTATTCTTTTCTTCTTCTTATTTCCGATTCTTTTCTTCTTCTTTATTCTTTATTCTTTTATCCTTCTTTATTCTTTATTCTTTTATTCTTCTTCTTATTTCCGATTCTTTTCTTCTTCTTTCTTCTTTCTTCTTTTCTTCTTTATTCTTTATTCTTTTCTTCTTCTTTCTTCTTTCTTCTTTTATTCTTCTTCTTATTTCCGATTCTTATATTCTTATTTATTCTTTATTCTTTTATTATTTTATTCTTATTTATTCTTTTATTCTTCTTCTTATTTCCGATTCTTTTATTCTTCTTTTTCTTTTCTCGCTCCCCCCGTTCATTCGTTCGTTCGCTCGTCCGTCTGTCCCGTCTTTCTCGTTTCTCTCCCCTCTCGTTATATGACATCACCTCGTTATATGACATCACCCTCATCGCCGTCCAATCGTGTGTTTTTTATACATAAATACGTTGACTAATTTATTTCCTTATTTATTGACCTATTTATTTATTAACCTATGTATTAAGAAAAAGATGTACAGATTAATAAATAAAAATAGGTTAATAAATAAAAGGTTAATATATAAATATTAACCTTTTATTTATTAACCTATTTTTATTCATTAATCTGTCAATCTTTTTCTTAATTAACCTACTTATTTATTAACCTGTGCTAATTTGTTAACCCCTTATTTATTAACCTGTTTTCGTTCATTGATTGATAATAATATTAATTCATCTATTAATGTTTTTTAAAAACTAACCTATTTATTTATATAGTAACACAATTCGTTCGTTTTTTTTAAATTATTAACTTGTTTATATATTAACCCGTTACTTTAGCAACCTTTTATTTACCCACCTTTTATTTATTATTATTATTTATTTGCCAATTTATTTATGATTCACCGATTTTATAAAAAAGAAATTATGTATTTATTTATATGTTTATATTAGGTATTTATTTGTATATATTTATTTATGCTTTATTCACCTCTTTTTAAAAAGAAATTACGCATTTATTAACTTTTTATTTCTGGATGAACCTATTTATTTCTTATTTATTTATTTCTTATTTCTTATTTATTTATTTTTTTCCAATGTTTATTAAACCATTTATTTAACTATTTATTTATCAACCTATTTTTCCCCCTCGACCTATTTATTTATTTACTGATTATTTTTCTCGACCCATTTATTTATTTACTGATTATTTTTCTTGACCCATTTATTTATTTACTGATTATTTTCTCGACCCATTAATTTATTTACTTATTCACCTATGGACTTAGGAACCTATTCCCTCCCTTATTAACCCATTTATTGATTTACTTATTAGCCTATTAGGAACCTATTCCCTCCCTTATTAACCCATTTATTGATTTACTTATTAGCCTATTAGGAACCTATTCCCTCCCTTATTAGCCCATTTATTTATTTATTTACTTATTAGCCTATTGACTTAGGAACCTATTCCCTCCCTTATTAACCCATTTATTTATTTACTTATTAGCCTATTAGGAACCTATTCCCTCCCTTATTAACCCATTTATTTACTTATTTACTTATTAGCCTATTGACTTAGGAACCTATTCCCTCCCTTATTTACCCATTTATTAATTTACTTATTAGCCTATTGACTTAGGAACTATTTACTTATTCCCTCCCTTATTAACCCATTTATTTATTTATCCATTTAAGGTTTTTTTTAATGGATTTTCATACATTCATTTATTGATCGACCTATTTTTTTAATCGACCCATTTATCTATTTCCTTATTAGCCTATTGACTTAGGAACTATTTACTTATTCCCTCCCTTATTAACCCATTTATTTATTTACTTATTTATCTATTTAAGGTTTTTTTATTGATTTTCATACATTCATTTATTGATCGACCTATTTTTTTAATCGACCCATTTATCTATTTACTTATTAGCCTATTGACTTAGGAACTATTTACTTATTCCCTCCCTTATTAACCCATTTATTTATTTATCCATTTAAGGTTTTTTTTAATGGATTTTCATACATTCATTTATTGATCGACCTTTTTTTTAATCGACCCGTTTATCTATTTCCTTATTAGCCTATTGACTTAGGAACTATTTACTTATTCCCTCCCTTATTAACCCATTTATTTATTTACTTATTTATCTATTTAAGGTTTTTTTATTGATTTTCATACATTCATTTATTGATCGACCTATTTTTTTAATCGACCCGTTTATCTATTTACTTATTAGCCTATTGACTTAGGAACTATTTACTTATTCCCTCCCTTATTAACCCATTTATTTATTTATCTATTTAAGGTTTTTTTTATTGATTTTCATACATTCATTTATTGATCGACCTATTTTTTTAATCGACCCGTTTATCTATTTCCTTATTAGCCTATTGACTTAGGAACTATTTACTTATTCCCCCCCTTATTAACCCATTTATTTATTTAAGTTTTTTTATTGATTTTCAGACATTCAATTAATTAATGACCTATTTTTTTATCGACCCGTTTATCTATTTACTTATTAGCCTATTGACTTAGGAACTATTTACTTATTCCCTCCCTTATTAACCCATTTATTTATTTATTTACTTATTTATCTATTTAAGTTTTTTATTGATTTTCATACATTCATTTATTTATCAACCTATTTTTTTATCTATTGACTTATTCGCCTATTGACTTAGGAACCTATTCCCCCCTTATTAACCCATTTATTTATTTATTGAAGTTTTTATTAATTGATTTTCATCCATTCATTTATTTATCGATCGATCCGATTTACTATTTTGCGTTTGCGCCAAAAATTGGTGTCCCCCGTTTTGCCCGTTTTTATGCCGTTTTCTCCCCCGTCTTTCCAGAGCAAGCACCAGAAACACCAG
Source organism: Podarcis vaucheri (assembly GCF_965113315.1). Classification (NCBI taxonomy): domain Eukaryota; kingdom Metazoa; phylum Chordata; class Lepidosauria; order Squamata; family Lacertidae; genus Podarcis; species Podarcis vaucheri. The sequence continues at coordinate 52,146,430 of NC_138758.1, forward strand.
GCCTTTGAGGCGGAGCTACAAGCCAACGCCGACCGGATCCGGGGCGTCATCGACGTCGGCAACTCCCTCATCGATCGCGGGGCCTGCGCCGGGAGCGAGGACGCCGTCAAGGTGGGTCGGTTTGCGTGGCGAAGCCTGTCATGTGACCTGTCCTATGAAAGCCCACAGCGTTCCGAAGAGAATGGCACTTCCTGATTGGGTGTGGTTCCTTCCTGGGTGGAGCTTTGGAGGTTTTTGTGTGGTCTGGCCTAGCCAATCCGTTCATCCTCTCTTTTGCTACTGTTTGTGAATTTCCTTAAGTGGACAAGCCTGTCATGTGACCTGTCATATGAAAGCCCTCGTCATTCCGAAGAGAATGGCGCCTCCTGATTGGACGTATCTGCTTCCTGGGCGGAGCTCTTGAGGGTTTTGTGTAGTCTGGCCTAGTCTATCCACTCATCCTAGCTTCTGCTACTGTTTGTGAATTCCCTGAAGCGGATAAGCCTATCATGTGACCTGTCATATAAAAGCCCACGTCCTTCTGAAAATATTGGTACTTCCTGTTTGGATGTATCCACTTCCTGGGCGGAGCTTTTGAGGTTTTTGTGTCGTCTGGCCTAGCCAATCCGCTCATCCTTTCTTCTGGTACTGTTAGTGAATTACCTAAAGCGGACAAGCCTGTCATGTGACCTGTCATACGAAAGCCCTCGTCGTTCCAAAGAGATCGGTACTTCCTGTTTGGATGTATCTGCTTCCTGGGCGGAGCTTTTGAGGTTTTTGTGTAGCCAGGCCTGGCCAATCCACTCCCACTCATCCTCGTTTCTGCTAGTGTTCCTGAATTTCCTTAAGGGGACAAGCCTGTCATGTGACCTGTCATATGAAAGCCCACGGCGTTCCGAAGAGAATGGCATCTCCTGATTGGACGTAGCTCCTTCCTGGGCGGAGCTTTTGAGGTTTATGTGTAGTCCGGCCTAGCCAATCCGCTTCCGTTCATCTTCATTTCCAAATTTCCTCAAGGGGACAAGCCTGTCATGTGACCTGTCATATGAAAGCCCACGGCATTCCGAAGAGAATGCCGTCTCCTGATTGGACGTAGCTCCTTCCTGGGCGGAGCTTTTGAGGTTTATGTGTAGCCAATCCGCTTCCGTTCATCTTAGTTTTCCTCAAGGGGACAAGCCTGTCATGTGACGTGTCATATGAAAGCCCGCGGCGTTGCGAAGAGAATGGCACCTCCTGATTGGACATAGCTCCTTCCTGGGCGGAGCTTTTGAGGTTTATGTGTAGTCCGGCCTAGCCAATCCGCTTCCGTTCATCTTAGTTTTCCTCAAGGGGACAAGCCTGTCATGTGACCTGTCATATGAAAGCCCTCGGCATCCCGAAGAGAATGCTGTCTCCTGATTGGACGTAGCTCCTTCCTGGTTTTTGTGTAGTCAGGCCATTCAGGGTGGCAAATTTCCTGACTTTCCTCAAGTGGACAAGCCTGTCATGTGACCTGTTATATAAAAGCCCACGTCGTTCTGAAGAGATTGACACTTCCTGTTTAGATGTATCTGCTTCCTGGGCGGAGCTTTTGAGGTTTTGGTGCAGTCCGGCCTAGCCAATCCGCTCATCCTAGCTTCTGCTACTGTTTGCGAATTACCTAAAGTGGACAAACCTATCATGTGACCTGTCATATGAAAGCCCTCGTCATTCCGAAGAGAATGGCATCTCCTGATTGGACGTATCTGCTTCCTGGGCGGAGCTTTTGAGATTTTTGTGTAGCTAGACCTGTCTGCTCCCATTCATCTTCATTTGAGTTTCTACTAGTGTTTCTGAATTCCCAAAAGCAGACAAGCCTGTCATGTGACCTGTCATATAAAAGCCCTCGTTGTTCCAAAGAGATCGGTACTTCCTGTTTGGATGTATCTACTTCCTGGGTGGAGCTTTGGAGGTTTTTGTGTCGTCCGGCCTAGCCAATCCACTCATCCTTTCTTCTGCTACTGTTTGTGAATTTCCTAAAGCGGACAAGCCTGTCATGTGACCTGTCATATAAAAGCCCATGTCCTTCTGAAAATATTGGTACTTCCTGTTTGGAGGTATCTCCTTCCTGGGCGGAGCTTTTGAGGTTTATCTGTAGCCAGGCCTACTAGTGTTCCTGAATTTCCTAAAGTGGCCAAGCCTGTCATGTGACCTCTCATATGAAAGCCCACGTCATTCCGAAGAGAATGGCATCTCCTGATTGGATGTATCTGCTTCCTGGGCGGAGCTTTTGAGGTCTTTGTGTAGTCCGGCCTAGCCAATCCGCTCATCCTTTCTTCTGCTACTGTTTGTGAATTCCCTAAAGCAGACATGGCACTTCCTGATTGGGCCTAGCTTCTTCCTGGGCGGAGCTAGGCCAATTTCCTGAATATCCTATAGTGGACAAGCCTGTCATGTGACCTGTCATATAAAAGCCCTCGTCATTCTGGAGAGAATGGCGTCTCCTGATTGGACGTATCTGCTTCCTGGGCGGAGCTTTTGAAGTTTTTGTGTAGTCAGGCCATTCAGGGTGGCAAATTTCCTGACTTTCCTCAAGGGGACAAGCCTGTCATGTGACCTGTCATATGAAAGCCCTCGTCATTCCGAAGAGAATGGCGTCTCCTGATTGGACGTATCTGCTTCCTGGGTGGAGCTTTGGGGTTTTTTGTGTATCTGGCCAGTCCAAAATTCTTATCATTCTTGAAATCTCAAGGCTTCGTCTCTCGGAAACCGGCGTAAAATATTTCGATTTGATTTGATCTGATTTAATTCCGGTTCCTGAATTTCCTCCCCTTCTTGTCCCTCCCCTCCAGGCCCGATTGGCCGCCCTGGCCGACCAATGGCAGTTCCTGGTTCAGAAGTCGGCCGAGAAGAGTCACCGCCTGAAAGAAGCCAATAAGCAGCAGAATTTCAACACCGGGATCAAAGATTTCGACTTCTGGCTTTCGGAGGTAGGGGGCGTATTATTATTATTATTATTATTATTATTATTATTATTATTATTATTATGATCAAGTAGAAAACCATTATCAATATTACTACTACTACTACTATTATTATTATTATTATTATTATTATTATTATTATATTTATATTCATATTTATATTATATTATTATATATTATTATATATCATATTTTTTATGATCAAGTAGAAAACCATTATCAATATTATTATTATTATTATTATTATTATTATTAATGATAATAATACGAACTGAATTTATCTCGGGGTAGGGGGCATATCATTATTATTATATTTATATTTATATTATATTATTTATATTATTATATATCATATTTTTTATGATCAAGTAGAAAACCATTATCAATATTATTAGTTGTTGTTGTTATTATTATTATTATTATTATTATTATTATTAATAATTTTTATCAAGTAGAGAACCATTATCAATATTATTAGTAATTATTATTATTATTATTATTATTATTATTATTATTAATGATAATAATACGAACTGAATTTATCTCGGGGTAGGGGGCATATTATTATTATTATTATTATTATTATTATTATTATTATTAATATTATTATTATTATTATATTTTTTATCATCAAGTAGAGAACCATTGTCAATATTATTATTATTATTATTATTATTATTATTATTATTATTATTATTATTAATGATAATAATACGAACTGAATTTATCTCGGGGTAGGGGGCATATTGTTATTATTATTATTATTATTAATTATAATATGAACTGAATTTATCTCGGGGTAGGGGTATATTATTATTATTATATTATTATTATTATTATTATTATATTTTTTATCATCAAGTAGAGAACCATTGTCAATATTATTAGTAATTATTATTATTATTATTATTATTAATGATAATAATACGAACTGAATTTATCTCGGGGTAGGGGGCATATTGTTATTATTATTATTATTAATTATAATATGAACTGAATTTATCTCGGGGTAGGGGTATATTATTATTATTATTATTATTATTATTATTATTATTATTATTATTATTATTATTATTATATTTTTTATCACCAAGTAGATAACCATTATTAATATTATTAGTAATCATTATTATTATTATTATTATTATTAATGATAATAATACGAACTGAATTTATCTCGGGGTGGGGGACAATGGGTGGGTGGGCAGAATCAAGGAGGGAACCATTATTAATATTATTAATATTATTAATGTGGGTGGGTGGGTTGGCCGAATCAAGTAAATCACCATTATTATTATTATTATTATTATTATTATTATTATTATTCCCCCAGGTGGAAGCGCTGCTCGCCTCTGAGGATTATGGGAAAGACCTGGCGTCCGTTAATAACCTCCTCAAGAAACACCAGCTGCTGGAAGCCGATATTTCGGCCCACGAGGTAAATTATTATTATTATTATTATTATTATTATTATTATTATTATTATTATTATTATTATTATTGAAACCCAGCCAAATGGGAGGGGTATAAATTTATTATTATTATTATTATTATTATTATTGAAACCCAGCCAAATGGGAGGGGTATAAATATATTATTATTACTATTATTATTATTATTATTATTATTATTGAGACCCAGCCAGATGGGAGGGGTATAAATATATTACTATTATTATTATTATTATTATTATTATTATTATTATTATTGAGACCCAGCCAGATGGGAGGGGTATAAATATATGATGATGATGGTGATGATCTTGACTTCAAAATCAGGAACGGAATCGAAATCTTGATTTCAAAATCAGAAACTGAATCGAAATCTTCATTTCAAAATCAGAAACTGAATCGAAATCTTCATTTCAAAATCAGAAACTGAATCGAAATCTTAATTTCAAAATCAGAAACTGAATCGAAATTTTCATTTTAAAATCAGAAACTGAATCGAAATCTTCATTTCAAAATCAGAAACTGAATCAAAATCTTCATTTCAAAATCAGAAACAGAATCGAAATCTTCATTTTAAAAGAGCGCCAAATTTTCAGGAATAGAAATCTTATTTTAAAATCAGAAACAGAACCGAAATATTAAATTAAATTAAATTAAATTAAAATTTGAAGAAAGGGAATTTTTAAAAAATAAATTAAAATTACATTAAATTAAAATTTTAAGAAACTGACATTTTTTTAAAAAAAATTAAAAATTAAATTAAATCAATTTTTTTTAAACCTTCGATCCGCAGGATCGCCTGAAGGATCTGAAGTTTTCTGCTTGTTTCACCCTTTAAAATTTTCAGAAATTGAATTTTTTTCCCCCAAAAAAAATCCTTCGCTTTCCGTCCATCAAAATCAATCAAGATCGTGCCAAATTTCCAGAAATTCCAGATATTTTTTTCCAATTGATTTTTTTAAATTGGTTTTAATTAAAAAAAAAACAGACATTAAAACAAACGGGGGGGAAACATGAAAAAGAAATACATAAAAAAAGAAAAAGAATAAGAAAGAAAAAATTAAAAAAATTTAAGAAATGAATTTTTTTTTTAAAAAAAATCAAATTCATTGATTTAATTAAAGTTAATTAATTTAATCAAATTAAAAATGTAATTAAATTATTATTTTTTCCACCCTCCGCAGGATCGCCTGAAGGATCTGAACGGTCAAGCCGACAGCCTGATGACCAGCAGCGCCTTTGACACCTCCCAGGTCAGGGAGAAGCGGGAGACGGTCAACGGGAGATTCCAGCGGATCACCGCCATGGCGGCCGCCCGGCGGGCCAAGCTGAACGAGTCCCACCGCCTCCACCAGTTCTTCCGGGACATGGACGACGAGGAGTCCTGGATCAAGTAGGTCCTTGGGGAGGGGATCTGCTGGGATCCGAGAGATCGACCCTGAAAGCGTAACCCTGATTCTAAAACTTAACCCTAAACCTAACCCTAATAGTAACCCTAAAATGTAACCCTAATCCTGGATCAAGTAGGTCCTTGGGGAGGGGATCCGCTGGGTTTCGAGAGATCGACCCTGAAAGCGTAACCCTGGACCTGAAAACCTAACCCTAAAAGTAACCCTAAAATGTAACCCTAAACCTGACCCTAACCCTGGATCAAGTAGGTCCAGGGAGGGGATCCGCTGGGATCCTAAAGATCAACCCTAAAACTAAGCCTGAAGCCGTAACCCTGAACCTGAAAACCTAACCCTAAAAGTAACCCTGAAATGTAACCCTGACCCTGGATCAAGTAGGTCCTTGGGGAGGGGATCCGCTGGGATCTGAAAGAACCATCCTGAAAGCGTAACCCTGATCCTAAAACGTAACCCTGAACCTGGAAACCTAACCCTAAAAGTAACCCTAAAATGTAACCCTAACCCTGGATCAAGTAGGTCCTTGGGGAGCGGATCGACGGGTTCCTAAAGATCAACCCTAAAACTAACCCTGGAACCGCAACCCTGATCCTAAAACGTAACCCTGGACCTGAAAACCTAACCCTAAAAGGTAACCCTAAACCTGACCCTAACCCTGGATCTAGTAGGTCCGTGGGGAGGGGAGGACCGGGGCGGATCGATGGGATCCTAAAGATGAACCCTACAACTAACCCTGAAACCCTAAACCTGATCCTAAAACCTAACCCTGAGCCTGAAAACCTAACCCTAAAAGTAACCCTAAAATGTAACCCTGACCCTAAAACGTGAACCTAAACCCTAACCCGAAAACATAACCCTAAAATTAACCCGAAACCTGAAAACGTAAGCCTAACCCTAAAACCCTAAACCCTAAACCTAAAACATGATCCTAAACCCTAACTCAAAAAAATAACCCTAACCCTAAACTCTAACCCTAAAACATAACCCTAATCCTAAAACATATCCCAAACCCTGACCCTAACCCTAACCCTAACCCTAACCCTTAAAACCTAAAACGTGACCCTAAGCCTAACCCTAAATCCTAACCCTAAAAAATAATCCTAATCCTAAACCCTAAACCTTAACCCTAAACTCTAAGGCAACAACATAACCCTAATCCTAAAACATGAACCCTAAAACATGAACCCTAAAACTAACCCTAAAATATAATCCTAAACCCTAACCCTAAAACGTAACCCTGAACCTGAAAACCTAACCCTAAAAGTAACTCTAAAACGTAACCCTGAAACCTAACCCTAACCCTAAAACATAACCATAAAACTGACCCTAAAACGTAACCCTAACCCTAAAATGTAACCCTAAAACATAGCCCTAAAATTAACCCTAAACCTTAAAACGTAAGCCTAACCCTAAAACCCTAAACCCTAAACCTAAAACATGATCCTAAACCCTAACTCAACAAAATAACCCTAAACCCTAAACTCTAACCCTAAAACGTAACCCTGATCCTCAAACATGACCCTAACCATGAAACATAACCCTAAATCCTAATCCTAAACTATAACCCTAACCCTAAAATATAATCCTAAACACTAGCCCTAAATTCTAACCCTAAAACATAGCCCTAAAACCTAAACCCTAATCCTAAAACATAATCGTAACCCTAACCCTAAACCCTAAAACATAACCCTAAAACCTAAACCCTAATCCTAAAACATAATCGTAACCCTAACCCTAAAACATAACCCTAATCCTAAAACCTAACCCTAACCCTAAATCCTAACCATCAAAGTAACCTTCAAACCTAAAACATGACCCTAAGCCTAACCCTAAGTCCTAACTCTAAAAAATAATCCTAATCCTAAACCCTAAACCTTAACCCTGAGCTCTAACCCTACAACCTAACCCTAATCCTAAAACATGAACCCTAAAATATAATCCTAAACCCTAACCCTCAAACGTAACCCTGACCCTCAAACATGACCCTAACCCTGAAACATAACCCTAATCCCTAACCCTAAAATATAATCCTAAACCCTAACCCTAAAACATAACCCTAACTCTACAACATAATCCTAAACCCTAACCCCGAAACAAAACTCTACCCTTAAAATATAACCCTGACCCTCAAACGTAACCCTGACCCCATAAAACTAACCCTCAAACGTAACCCTGACCCTAAAACATGACCCTAAGCCTAACCCTAAATCCTAACTCTAAAAAATAATCCTAAACCCTAACCCTAAACTCTGACCCTACAACATAACCCTAATCCTAAAACATGCACCCTAAAACATAACCATAAAACTAACCCTAAAATATAATCCTAAACCCTAACCCTAAAATGTAACCATGAACCTGAAAACCTAACCCTAAAAGTAACCCTCAAACGTAACCCTAAACCCTAAACCCTCACCCTAAAATATAATCCTAAATCCTACCCTGAAACCTAACCCTAACCCTAAAACGTAACCCTAAAACCTAAACCCTCACCCTAAAACATAATCCTAAATCCTACCCTGAAACCTAAACCCTAACCCTAAAACATAACCCTAAAACCTAAACCCTCACCCTAAAATATAATCCTAAATCCTACCCTGAAACCTAACCCTAACCCTAAAACGTAACCCTAAAACCTAAACCCTCACCCTAAAATATAATCCTAAATCCTACCCTGAAACCTAACCCTAAAATATAATCCTAAATCCTACCCTGAAACCTAACCCTAACCCTAAAACATAACCCTAAAACCTAAACCCTCACCCTAAAACATAATCCTAAATCCTACCCTGAAACCTAACCCTAACCCTAAAACATAACCCTAAACCCTAAACCCTCACCCTAAAACATAATCCTAAATCCTACCCTGAAACCTAACCCTAACCCTCAAACGTAACCCTAAAACCTAAACCCTCACCCTAAAATATAATCCTAAATCCTACCCTGAAACCTAACCCTAACCCTAAAACGTAACCCTAAACCCTAAACCCTCACCCTAAAACATAATCCTAAATCCTACCCTGAAACCTAACCCTAACCCTCAAACGTAACCCTAAACCCAAACCCTCACCCTAAAATATAATCCTAAATCCTACCCTGAAACCTAACCCTAACCCTAAAACGTAACCCTAAAACCTAAACCCTCACCCTAAAACATAATCCTAAATCCTACCCTGAAACCTAACCCTAACCCTAAAACATAACCCTAAAACCTAAACCCTCACCCTAAAATATAATCCTAAATCCTACCCTAAACCCTAACCCTAAAATATAATCCTAAATCCTACCCTGAAACCTAACCCTAACCCTAAAACATAACCCTAAATCCTAAACCCTCACCCTAAATCCTAACCCTAACTCTACAACATAATCCTAAACCCTAACCCCGAAACAAAACTCTACCCCTAAAATATAACCCTAACCCTCAAACGTAACCCTGACCCCATAAAACTAACCCTCAAACGTAACCCTGACCCTAAAACATGACCCTAAGCCTAACCCTAAATCCTAACTCTATAAAATCATCCTAATCCTAAACTTTAACCTTAACCCTAAACTCTAACCCTACAACATAACCCTAACCCTAAAACATGAACCCTAATCCCTAACCCTAAAATATAATCCTGAACCCTAACCCTCAAACGTAACCCCGACCCCATAAAACTAACCCTCAAACGTAACCCTGACCCTAAAACATGACCCTAAATCCTAACTCTATAAAATCATCCTAATCCTAAACCCTAAACCTTGACCCTAACCCTAAACTCTGACCCTACAACTTAACCCTAACCCTAAAACATGAACCCTAAAACATGAACCCTAATCCCTAACCCTAAAATATAATCCTAAACCCTAACCCTCAAACGTAACCCCGACCCCATAAAACTAACCCTCAAACGTAACCCTGACCCTAAAACATGACCCTAAGCCTAACCCTAAATCCTAACTCTAAAAAATAATCCTAAACCCTAACCCTAAACTCTGACCCTACAACATAACCCTAATCCTAAAACATGCACCCTAAAACATAACCATAAAACTAACCCTAAAATATAATCCTAAACCCTAACCCTAAAATGTAACCATGAACCTGAAAACCTAACCCTAAAAGTAACCCTCAAACGTAACCCTAAACCCTAAACCCTAACCCTAAAATATAATCCTAAATCCTACCCTAAAACCTAAACCCTAACCCTAAAATATAATCCTAAATCCTACCCTAAAACCTAAACCCTCACCCTAAAATATAATCCTAAATCCTACCCTGAAACCTAACCCTAACCCTCAAACGTAACCCTAAAACCTAAACCTAACCCTAAAACCCTAAACCCTAAACCTAAAACATGATCCTAAACCCTAACTCAAAAAAAACCCCCTAACCCTAAACTCTAATCCTAAAACATGACCCTAAGACTAACCCTAAATCCTAACTCTATAAAATAATCCTAATCCTAAACTTTAACCTTAACCCTAAACTCTAACCCTACAACATAACCCTAACCCTAAAACATGAACCCTAATCCCTAACCCTAAAATATAATCCTGAACCCTAACCCTCAAACGTAACCCTGACCCTAAAACATGACCCTAAGCCTAACCCTAAATCCTAACTCTATAAAATAATCCTAATCCTAAACCCTAAACCTTAACCTTAACCCTAAACTCTAACCCTACAACATAACCCTAACCCTAATCCCTAACCCTAAAATATAATCCTGAACCCTAACCCTCAAACGTAACCCTGACCCTAAAACATGACCCTAAATCCTAACTCTAAAAAATAATCCTAAACCCTAACCCTAAACTCTGACCCTACAACTTAACCCTAACCCTAAAACATGAACCCTAAAACATGAACCCTAATCCCTAACCCTAAAATATAATCCTAAACCCTAACCCTCAAACGTAACCCCGACCCCATAAAACTAACCCTCAAACGTAACCCTGACCCTAAAACATGACCCTAAATCCTAACTCTATAAAATCATCCTAATCCTAAACCCTAAACCTTGACCCTAACCCTAAACTCTGACCCTACAACTTAACCCTAACCCTAAAACATGAACCCTAAAACATAACCCTAATCCCTAACCCTAAAATATAATCCTGAACCCTAACCCTCAAACGTAACCCTGACCCTAAAACATGACCCTAAATCCTAACTCTAAAAAATAATCCTAATCCCTAACCCTAAACTCTGACCCTACAACTTAACCCTAACCCTAAAACATAACCCTAAAACTAACCCTAAAATATAATCCTAAACGTAACCCTAAAGCCTAACCCCGAACCTGAAAACCTAACCCTCAAATGTAACCCTAACCCTGACCCTAACCCTGGATCAAGTAGGTCCTTGGGGAGGGGATCCGCGGGGATCCTAAAGAGCAACCCTACAACTAAGCCTGAAACCCTAACCCTGATCCTAAAACGTAACCCTGGACCTGAAAACCTAACCCTAAACCTAACCCTCAAATGGAACCCTAAACCTGACCCTAACCCTGGATCAAGTAGGTCCATGGGGAGGGGAGGAGGGGGCGGATCGACGGGATCCCAAAGCCTGATCCTAGAACGAATCCTAAAACCCGAAACCGGATCCTAAAACCGAACCCTGGACCTGAAAACCTAACCCTAAAAGTCACCCTAAAATGTAACCCTAACCCTGGATCAGGTAGGTCCGGGGAGGGGATCCGCTGGGATCCTAAAGATCAACCCTAAAGCTAATCCTGAAACCGTAACCCTGATCCTAAAACGTAACCCTGAACCTGAAAACCTAACCCTAAAAGTAACCCAAAAATGTAACCCTAACCCTGGATCAAGTAGGTCCTTGGGGAGGGGATCTGCTGGGATCCTAAAGATCAACCCTACAACTAACCCTGGAACCCTAAACCTGATCCTAAAACGTAACCCTGAACCTGAAAACCTAACCCTAAACCTAACCCTAAAATGTAACCCTAAACCTGACCCTAACCCTGGATCAAGTAGGTCCATGGGGAGGAGGGGCGGATCGACGGGATCCCAAAGCCTGATCCTAGAACGAATCCTGAAACCCGAAACCGGATACTAAAACCTAACCCTGAACCTGAAAACCTAACCCTAAAAGTAACCCTAAAATGTAACCCTAACCCTAGATCAAGTAGGTCCGGGGAGGGGGGTGGATCGACGGGATCCCAAAGCCTGATCCTAGAACGAATCCTAAAACCCGAAACCGGATCCTAAAACCTAACCCTGAACCTGAAAACCTAACCCTAAAAGTAACCCTAAAATGTAACCCTAACCCTAACCCTGGATCAGGTAGGTCCGGGGAGGGGATCCGCTGGGATCCTAAAGATCAACCCTAAAGCTAATCCTGAAACCGTAACCCTGATCCTAAAACGTAACCCTGAACCTGAAAACCTAACCCTAAAATGTAACCCTAAACCTGATCCTAACCCTGGATCAAGTAGATCCTTGGGAGGGGAGGAGGGGGCAGATCGACGGGATCCCAAAGCCTAATCCTAGCACTAATCCTAAAACCCTAAACCTGATCTTAAAACGTAACCCTGGACCTGAAAACCTAACCCTAAAAATAACCCTAAAATGTAACCCTAACCCTGGATGAAGTAGGTCCTTGGGGAGGGGATCCGCTGGGATCCGAAAGATCAACCCTGAAACCCTAGACCTGATCCTAAAACGTAACCCTGGACCTGAAAACCTAACCCTAAAAGTAACCCTAAAATGTAACCCTAACCCTAGATCAAGTAGGTCCGGGGAGGGGGCGGATCGACGGGATCCCAAAGCCTGATCCTAGAACGAATCCTGAAACCCGAAACCTGATCCTAAAATGTAACCCTAAACCTGATCCTAACGTTCTTGGGGATCGGGGGCGGCGGATCGACGGGATCCTAAAGATTAGCCCTACAACTAACCCTGAAACCGTAACCCCGATCCTAAAATGTAACCCTGAACCTGAAAACCTAGCCCTAAAAGTAACCCTAAAATGTAACCCTAACCCTGGATCAAGTAGGTCCTTGGGGAGGGGATCCGCTGGGATCCTAAAGATGAACCGTACAACTAACCCTGAAACCCTAAAGCTGATCCTAAAACCTAACCCTGGACCTGAAATCCTAACCCTAAAAGTAACCCTAAAATGTAACCCTAACCCTGGATCAAGTAGGTTCTTGGGGAGGGGGAGGACGGGGGCGGATCGACGGGATCCCAAAGCCTGATCCTAGAACTAATCCTGAAACCCTAAACCTGATCCTAAAACCTAACCCTGAACCTGAAAACCTTACCCTAAACCTAACCCTCAAATGTAACCCTAAACCTGACCCTAACCCTGGATCAAGTAGGTCCTTGGGGAGGGGATCCGCTGGGATCCTAAAGATCAACCCTACAACTAAGCCTGAAACCCTAAACCTGATCCTAAAACGTAACCCTGGACCTGAAAACCTAACCCTAAAATGTAGCCCTGACCCTGACCCTAAACCTGGATCAAGTAGGTCCTTTTTAGGGGAGGAGGGGGGCGGGTCGACGGGATCCCAAAGCCTAAAACTAATCCTAAAACTTGATCCTAAAACCTAACCCTGAACCTGAAAGCCTAACCCTCAAAGTAACCCTAAAACGTAACCCTCCATAGCTTTTCCCAAAGCTAATATTAATATTAATATCTTAGTTATTGTTGTTGTTGTTGTTGTTGTTGTTGTTGTTGTTGTTGTTGTTATTATTGTTATTGTTATTGTTATTGTTATTATATTAATATATTATTAATATATTGTTATTAATATTAATATATTAATACTAATATTTTATTATTAGTAATATATTATTATTATTATTATTATTATTATTATTAATCCTATTATTTCCCCTATTTCCCCAGGGAGAAGAAGCTGCTCGTCAGCTCGGAGGATTACGGACGGGATCTGACCGGCGTCCAGAACCTGCGGAAGAAGCACAAGCGGCTGGAGGCCGAGTTGGCCGCCCACGAACCGGCCATCCAGGTGGGTCCGAAGCAGATCCCTGGGGATCCAGTGGATCCCACGGCGGGGTTACCCCAACGTATTACCCAACGGATCTCCTCCCCCCTCGCCAATCATCGGATTCCCGGCGGCGATTCCCGGCGATTCCTGCCTCGGAGATCCGGGAGGGATCCACTCGATTCTGGGTCCATGGGATCCAGAAAACGGGATTGACAAGGGGCGTTCCCGGCGGCGCCTGCCTGGGAGGTCCGGGAACGGAAGGGATCCACTTGATTCCCAATCCCTGGGGTCCAGGAAGCAGGGGATCCACCGGATTGGCAGGAGGGTTCATAATGGCGTCTGAAATCGGCGGTTAATAATCATTATTATTGTTAATAATTGAACGATTGAATAGCAATGGAATAAGTGATTAATTATTCATTCAATACTCGTTCGATAATTGAGTAATAATTGAGTAATAAATGAATAAATGAATAATTATTCACTGAACTAGGCAGTTGATAATCATTATAATGGTTAGTCATTATTATTGTTAATAATTAATAATTGAATAAGTGAATAATTATTCACTGAAATAGGCAGCTGATAATCCTTAGAATGGCTAATAATTATTATTGTTAACAATTAATAATAGAACAAGTGAATAATTATTCAGTTATTCCATAATTATGATTCAGTAATGGAATAAGAATTGAATAATGTGAATAAGTGAATAATTCAATTTTTCACTTATTTGTCACATTCAATTATTGAATAATTCAATTACTCACTTACTCATTCAATTCTTCGATTATTGAATAATTCAATTATTATAATTCTATTTATTATTATTATTATTATTATATTACTACTACTATTATAAAACTTAATTTTAATTTAATAATTGAATTATTAATAATAATAATAATAATAATAATAATAATAATAATAATAGTACTACTATTAGTACTAGTACTAGTATAGTATTATTATATTGTAATATTGTAATAGCACTCTTATTTATTATTGTTGTTGTTCTATTACTATATATTATTATATATTATAGTAATAATAATAATACTAATATATCTTATTATTATTATTATTATTATTAGTAGTAGTAGTAGTACTAATAGTAGTAGTAGTAGTACTAATATTAGGACTAGTACTAGTATAGTATTGTTATATTATTATTATATTGTAATAGCACTCATTATTATTATTATTATTATTATTATTATTATTATTATTATTATTATTATTTCCCAGGGCGTTCTGGACACCGGGAAGAAACTTTCGGACGACAACACCATTGGCAAAGAGGAGATCCAGCAGAGACTGGCTCACTTTGTGGATCACTGGCAGGAGCTCAAGAGGCTCGCCGCCGCCCGGTAAGCAGGGGATCCGATTTCCTGGCTCGGATCTGAAGAGATCCCCCGTATAAGGGATCTTGAGGGAGGATAGGAGGAGATAGGATTGTAGAAGGGATCTCGAGGGAGGATAGAAGGGATCTCATAGGAGAATATAGGATTGTAGAAGGGATCTTGAGGCAGGAGAGAAGGGATCTCATAGGAGAATATAGGATTGTAGAAGGGATCTTGAGGCAGGATAGAAGGGATCTCATAGGAGAATATAGGATTGTAGAAGGGATCTTGAGGCAGGAGAGAAGGGATCTCATAGGAGAATATAGGATTGTAGAAGGGATCTTGAGGGAGGATAGAAGGGATCTCATAGGAGAATATAGGATTGTAGAAGGGATCTTGAGGCAGAAGGGATCTCATAGGAGAATATAGGATTGTAGAAGGGATCTTGAGGCAGAAGGGATCTCATAGGAGAATATAGGATTGTAGAAGGGATCTTGAGGCAGGAGAGAAGGGATCTCATAGGAGAATATAGGATTGTAGAAGGGATCTTGAGGCAGGATAGAAGGGATCTCATAGGAGAATATAGGATTGTAGAAGGGATCTTGAGGCAGGAGAGAAGGGATCTCATAGGAGAATATAGGATTGTAGAAGGGATCTTGAGGGAGGATAGAAGGGATCTCATAGGAGAATATAGGATTGTAGAAGGGATCTTGAGGCAGAAGGGATCTCATAGGAGAATATAGGATTGTAGAAGGGATCTTGAGGCAGGATAGAAGGGATCTCATAGGAGAATATAGGATTGTAGAAGGGATCTTGAGGGAGGATAGAAGGGATCTCATAGGAGAATATAGGATTGTAGAAGGGATCTTGAGACAGGATAGAAGGGATCTCATAGGAGAATATAGGATTGTAGAAGGGATCTTGAGGCAGGATAGAAAGGATCTCATAGGATAATATAGGATTGTAGAAGGGATCTCGAGGGAGGATATAAGGGATCTGATAGGAGAATAGAGGGGATCTCAATGGAGAAGGATAGGACTGGATTGTAGAAGGGATCTCGACAGAGAAGGATAGAAAGGATAGGATCATAGAAGGGATCTTGACGGAGGATAGAATCAGATAGGATTATAGGAGGGATCTTGACGGAGGATAGAAGGGATCTCAACGGAGGGTAGAAGAAGATAGGATCTTATAAGAGATCTTGACAGAGGAAAGCAGGAGATAGGATCGTAGAAGGGATCTTGACGGAGGATAGAAGGTGATTGGATCATAGAAGGGATCTCCATGGAGAAGGATAGGATTGGAGAAGGGATCTTGATGGAGGATAGGAGGATTGTAGAAGGGATCTCGACAGAAGGATAGAAGGAGATAGGATCTTAGAAGAGATCTCGACAGAGGAAAGCAGGAGATCATAGAAGGGATCTCGACGGAGGATAGAAGAAGATAGGGTCGCAGAAAGGATCTCCATGGAGACGAATAGAAGGGTATAGGATCGTAGAAGGGATCTTTGTGGAGTATAGGATTGTAGAAGCATCTGGACGGAATATAGAAGGGGATAGGATCTTATAGGGGATCTCGATGGAGAATAATAGGATAGGATTGTAGAATGGATCTTGACGGAGGATAGAAGGAGGTAGAATCCTAGAAGGGATCTTGACGGAGGATAGAAGAGTATCGGATCATAGAAGGGATCTCAACGGAGGATAGGAGCATTGTGGAAGGGATCTTGATGGAGAAGAAGAGGAGATGGGATCGTAGAAGGGATCTCCACCAAGACGGGGAGAAGGGAAGGGGATGGAATCCGCGGAAGGATCTCTGCGTCCAAGGATGGAAGCTCTGATCTGGATTTGAACCAGATCCCGTTTTCAATCTCCCTCAGAGGCCAGCGGTTGGAGGAATCCCTGGAGTACCAGCAGTTTGTGGCCAATGTGGAGGAAGAGGAAGCCTGGATCAACGAGAAGATGACCTTGGTGGCCAGTGAGGATTACGGCGACACCCTGGCCGCCATCCAGGTGAGCGGATCCCGCAGATCCCGCGGCAGGCGGGATCGGGTAGATCCCGACGGCCCACTTATCGAGAAGTGGGGTCAGTGGCTCCTATGACTGGTTGGATCGGGTGGATCTTGACGAGTGATGGATCGTGGATCCTATGACCGGCGGGATGAGAGGATCCTGGCGGATCGGCGGATCCTGTGGCCGGTGGGATCGGTGGATCCAAGATGGCTGATAGGGTCGTGTGGATACTATGACCGGTGGGATCGGGGTGGATCCTGAGGACTGGCAGGTCACTGGATCCTATGACCGGTGGGATCGGGTTTATCCTGATGGCCGACGGACCGGTGGATCCTATGACCGGTGGGATTGGGGTGGATCCCGATGCCCAACGGACCGTGGATCCTATGGCTGGTGGGATAGGGCGGATTCCGACTGACAGATTGGTGGATCCTATGACCAGTGGGATTGGGTGGATCCTGATGGCCGACGGGTCGCGGATCCCATGACCGGTGGGATTGGGTGGACCCAATGACCGGCGGACCACTGGATCCTATGACCGGTGGGATTGGGTAGATCCTGACGACCGACGGTATTGGGTGGATCTCGACGGCCGACTACCCCTGAGCCCACCCGGATTGAGGGAGGGGTCAGGGACGACCTGGGGGGAGTTATTAGCCTGACGACCCAGATTATTATTATTATTATTATTATTATTATTATTATTATTACTATTAATATTGTTGTTATTGTTGTTGTTGTTGTTATTAATAATAATGGCAAGTGATCTGAGTTTCTCACCCTGGTTTCAAATATTATTATTATTAATGGCAATATATCAGTTTCTAATCCTGGTTTCAAATATTTTAAGTATTATTATTATTATTATTATTATTATTATTATTATTATTAATGGGAAGTGATCTGAGTTTCTCACCCTGGTTTCAAATAATAATAATAATAATAATAATAATAATAATAATAATAATAGCAATATATCTGAGTTTCTCACCCTGGTTTCAAATAATAATAATAATAATAATAATAATAATAATAATAATAATAGCAATATATCTGAGTTTCTCACCCTGGTTTCAAATAATAATAATAATAATAATAATAATAATAATAATAATAGCAATATATCTGAGTTTCTCACCCTGGTTTCAAATAATAATAATAATAATAATAATAATAATAATAATAATAATAATAGCAATATATCTGAGTTTCTCACCCTGGTTTCAAATAATAATAATAATAATAATAATAATAATAATAGCAATATATCTGAGTTTCTCACCCTGGTTTCAAATATTATTATTAGTATTATTATTAATGGCAATAGATCAGTTTCTAATCCTGGTTTCTATTATTATTATTATTATTATTATTATTATTATTATTATTATTATTTCAGGGCCTGCTGAAGAAACACGAAGCTTTTGAGACGGATTTCGCCGTCCACAAGGAGCGGGTCAATGACGTCTGCGCCAACGGGCAGGAACTGATCCAGAAGGTGAGTATTATTATTTTTCATTGGGGGGGGGGTTTACTAGTACTACTATTAGTACTAATAGTAGTAGTACTAGTATAGTACTATTATATTATTATAATATTGTTATAGCACTCTTATATTATATATTATCATTATCTTGTATTCTTATATATTTTTATAATAAAACAAAAATTTGATTTAACATTGAATTATTATTATTATTATTACTAATAATAATAAAAGTAGTAGTAGTAATTCAATGATTAAATAGTACTATACTAGTAGTATAGTACTATTATATTATTATAATATTGTTATAGCACTCATATATTGTTATCTTGTATTATTATATATTTTTATAATAAAACAAATTTAATTTAATCATTGAATTATTACTACTACTACTAATAATAATAATAATAATAATAATAATAATAATAATAACAACAGTAGTAGTACTAACTAGTACTAGTACTACTAGTAGTATAGTACTATTATATTATTATAGTTCTAGCACTCATTTATTATTATTATTATTATTACTACTACTACTACTACTACTACTAATAGTAGTAGTAGTAGTAGCAGCAGCAACTAGTACTAGTACTAATAGTGCTAATAGTAGTAGTATTGTACTATTATAGTATTATAATATTGTTATAGCACTCTTATATAGTATACTATTATACTACTACTACTACTACTACTACTACTACTACTACTACCACTACTACTAAACAGAAATTTAATTTAATCATTGTATTATTATTATTATTATTATTATTATTATTATTATTATTATTATCATCATCATCATCACCACCAGTAGTATTAATAGTAGTATTAATATTAGTGCTAGCATTAGTACTACTAGCATAGTACTAATATATTATAATATTGTTATAGCACTATTATTATTATTACTACTACTACTATATTATGTCATATATTATTATTATATATTATTATTAATTATATCATTATTATTATTATTATTATTATTACTATTATTATTATTATTCTATTACTATTACTATTATTATATTGTATTATGTCATATATTACTACTACTACTACTACTACTACTATATTGTTATATTATGTCATATAGTATTATTATAAATTATATCATTATTATTATTATTATCATATATTATTATATTACTATTACTATTATCATATTATATTATGTCTATTATTGTTGTTGTTTTGTTGTTTTGTTGTTGTTGTTGTTGTTGTTGTTATTATTATTATTATTATTATTATTATTATTATTATTATTATTATTATTAATTTAATTTCCTCTCCCCCCCTCCTCCAGAACAACCACCACGAGGAGAACATCACCGCCAAGATGGCCGCCCTGCGCGCCAAAGTGGCCGACCTGGAGAGGGCCGCCTCCCAGCGCAAGGCCAAGCTGGACGAGAACTCCGCCTTCCTCCAGTTCAACTGGAAGGCCGACGTGGTGGAGTCCTGGATCGGTAGGGGGCGGCCCCCCCGAGTGGCGGGTTCGAGGGGTTAGGGGGCAGGGATAGGGTTAGGGGTCAGGGATAGGGTTGGGTTAGGGTTAGGGGTCAGGGGTAGGGTTGGGTTAGGGTTAGGGGTCAGGGATAGGGTTGGGTTAGGGGTCAGGGTTAGGGTTGGGTTAGGGTTAGGGGTTAGGGGTTAGGGGTCAGGGATAGGGTTGGGTTAGGGGTCAGGAATAGGGTTAGGGGTCAGGGTTAGGGGTTAGGGGGCAGTGTTAGGGTTGGGTTAGGGTTAGGGGGCAGTGCTAGGGTTGGGTTAGGGGTCAGGTATAGTGTTGGCTTAGGGTTAGGGGTCAGGGTTAGGGTTGGGTTAGGGGTCAGGGATAGGGTTGGGTTAGGGGTCAGGGACAGGGTTGGGTTAGGGTTAGGAATAGGGTTAGGGGTCAGGGTTAGGGGGCAGTGCTAGGGTTGGGTTAGGGGTCAGGGATAGAGTTAGGAATAGGGTTAGGGGTCAGGGATAGGGTTGGGTTAGGGGTCAGGGATAGGGTTGGGTTAGGGGTCAGGGTTAGGGGTCAGGGATAGGGTTGGGTTAGGGTTAGGAATAGGGTTAGGGGTCAGGGTTAGGGGGCAGTGCTAGGGTTGGGTTAGGGGTCAGGGATAGGGTTAGGAATAGGGTTAGGGGTCAGGGATAGGGTTGGGTTAGGGGTCAGGGATAGGGTTGGGTTAGGGGTCAGGGTTAGGGGTCAGGGATAGGGTTGGGTTAGGGTTAGGAATAGGGTTAGGGGTCAGGGTTAGGGGGCAGTGCTAGGGTTGGGTTAGGGTTAGGGGGTCAGGGATAGGGTTGGGTTAGGGTTAGGGGTCAGGGATAGGGTTGGGTTAGGGGTCAGGGACAGGGTTGGGTTAGGGGTCAGGGTTAGGGGTTAGGGGTCAGGGATAGGGTTGGGTTAGGGTTAGGGTTAGGGGTCAGGGATAGGGTTGGGTTAGGGTTAGGGGTCAGGGATAGGGTTGGGTTAGGGTTAGGGGTCAGGGATAGGGTTGGGTTAGGGTTAGGAGTCAGGGATAGGGTTGGGTTAGGGGTTAGGGGTCAGGGTTAGGGTTGGGTTAGGAATAGGGTTAGGGGTCAGGGATAGGGTTAGGGGTCAGGGTTAGGGTTGGGTTAGGGTTAGGGGTCAGGGTTAGGGGTCAGGGATAGGGTTGGGTTAGGGTTAGGAATAGGGTTAGGGGGCAGGGGTAGGGGTCAGGGGTAGGGTTAGGGGTCATTGCTAGGGTTGGGTTAGGGTTAGGGGTCAGGGATAGGGTTGGGTTAGGGGTCAGGGATAGGGTTGGGTTAGGAATAGGGTTAGGGGGCAGGGTTAGGGGTCAGGGATAGGGTTGGGTTAGGGGTCAGGGATAGGGTTAGGGGTCAGGGTTAGGGTTGGGTTAGGGTTAGGGTTAGGGGTCAGGGTTAGGGGTCAGGGATAGGGTTGGGTTAGGGTTAGGAATAGGGTTAGGGGGCAGGGGTAGGGGTCAGGGGTAGGGTTAGGGGTCATTGCTAGGGTTGGGTTAGGGTTAGGGGTCAGGGATAGGGTTGGGTTAGGAATAGGGTTAGGGGGCAGGGTTAGGGGTCAGGGATAGGGTTGGGTTAGGGGTCAGGGATAGGGTTGGGTTAGGAATAGGGTTAGGGGGCAGGGTTAGGGGCAGGGATAGGGTTGGGTTAGGGTTAGGGGTTATGGGTCAGGAATAGGGTTGGGTTAGGGTTAGGAATAGGGTTAGGGGTCAGGGTTAGGGGTTAGGGGTCAGTGCTAGGGTTGGGTGAGGGTGAGGGTGAGGGGTCAGGGTTAGGGTTGGTTTAGGGTTAGGGGTCAGGGATAGGGTTGGGTTAGGGGTCAGGGGTAGGGTTGGGTTAGAAGTTAGGGGTTAGGGGTTAAGGTTGGGTTAGGGTTAGGGGTTAGGGGTCAGGGATAGGGTTGGGTTAGGGGTTAGGGTTGGGTTAGGGGTTAGGGGTCAGGGGTCAGGGATAGGGTTGGGTTAGGGTTAGGAATAGGGTTAGGGGGCAGGGTTAGGGGTCAGGGGTAGGGTTAGGGGTCATTGCTAGGGTTGGGTTAGGGTTAGGGGTCAGGGACAGGGTTAGGGGTCCGGGTTAGGGTTGGGTTAGGGGTCAGGGTTAGGGTTCAGAATAGGGTTAGGGTTAGGGGTCAGGGTTAGGGGGCAGTGCTAGGGTTGGGTTAGGGTTAGGGGGTCAGGGATAGGGTTGGGTTAGGGTTAGGGGTCAGGGATAGGGTTGGGTTAGGGGTCAGGGACAGGGTTGGGTTAGGGGTCAGGGTTAGGGGTTAGGGGTCAGGGATAGGGTTGGGTTAGGGTTAGGGGTCAGGGATAGGGTTGGGTTAGGGTTAGGGGTCAGGGATAGGGTTGGGTTAGGGTTAGGGGTCAGGGATAGGGTTGGGTTAGGGTTAGGGGTCAGGGATAGGGTTGGGTTAGGGGTCAGGGATAGGGTTGGGTTAGGAATAGGGTTAGGGGGCAGGGTTAGGGGTCAGGGATAGGGTTGGGTTAGGGGTCAGGGATAGGGTTGGGTTAGGAATAGGGTTAGGGGGCAGGGTTAGGGGCAGGGATAGGGTTGGGTTAGGGTTAGGGGTTATGGGTCAGGAATAGGGTTGGGTTAGGGTTAGGAATAGGGTTAGGGGTCAGGGTTAGGGGTTAGGGGTCAGTGCTAGGGTTGGGTGAGGGTGAGGGTGAGGGGTCAGGGTTAGGGTTGGTTTAGGGTTAGGGGTCAGGGATAGGGTTGGGTTAGGGGTCAGGGGTAGGGTTGGGTTAGAAGTTAGGGGTTAGGGGTTAAGGTTGGGTTAGGGTTAGGGGTTAGGGGTCAGGGATAGGGTTGGGTTAGGGGTTAGGGTTGGGTTAGGGGTTAGGGGTCAGGGGTCAGGGATAGGGTTGGGTTAGGGTTAGGAATAGGGTTAGGGGGCAGGGTTAGGGGTCAGGGGTAGGGTTAGGGGTCATTGCTAGGGTTGGGTTAGGGTTAGGGGTCAGGGACAGGGTTAGGGGTCCGGGTTAGGGTTGGGTTAGGGGTCAGGGTTAGGGTTCAGAATAGGGTTAGGGTTAGGGGTCAGGGTTAGGGGGCAGTGCTAGGGTTGGGTTAGGGTTAGGGGGTCAGGGATAGGGTTGGGTTAGGGTTAGGGGTCAGGGATAGGGTTGGGTTAGGGGTCAGGGACAGGGTTGGGTTAGGGGTCAGGGTTAGGGGTTAGGGGTCAGGGATAGGGTTGGGTTAGGGTTAGGGGTCAGGGATAGGGTTGGGTTAGGGTTAGGGGTCAGGGATAGGGTTGGGTTAGGGTTAGGGGTCAGGGATAGGGTTGGGTTAGGGTTAGGGGTCAGGGATAGGGTTGGGTTAGGGGTTAGGGGTCAGGGATAGGGTTGGGTTAGGGTTAGGGGTCAGGGATAGGGTTGGGTTAGGGTTAGGGGTCAGGGATAGGGTTGGGTTAGGGTTAGGGGTCAGGGATAGGGTTGGGTTAGGGGTTAGGGGTCAGGGTTAGGGTTGGGTTAGGAATAGGGTTAGGGGTCAGGGATAGGGTTGGGTTAGGGGTCAGGGATAGGGTTAGGGGTCAGGGATAGGGTTGGGTTAGGGGTTAGGGGTCAGGGTTAGGGTTGGGTTAGGAATAGGGTTAGGGGTCAGGGATAGGGTTGGGTTAGGGGTCAGGGATAGGGTTAGGGGTCAGGGTTAGGGTTGGGTTAGGGTTAGGGGTCAGGGTTAGGGGTCAGGGATAGGGTTGGGTTAGGGTTAGGAATAGGGTTAGGGGGCAGGGGTAGGGGTCAGGGGTAGGGTTAGGGGTCATTGCTAGGGTTGGGTTAGGGTTAGGGGTCAGGGATAGGGTTGGGTTAGGAATAGGGTTAGGGGTCAGGGATAGGGTTGGGTTAGGGTTAGGAGTCAGGGATAGGGTTGGGTTAGCGGTTAGGGGTCAGGGTTAGGGTTGGGTTAGGAATAGGGTTAGGGGTCAGGGATAGGGTTGGGTTAGGGGTCAGGGATAGGGTTAGGGGTCAGGGATAGGGTTGGGTTAGGGGTTAGGGGTCAGGGTTAGGGTTGGGTTAGGAATAGGGTTAGGGGTCAGGGATAGGGTTGGGTTAGGAATAGGGTTAGGGGTCAGGGATAGGGTTGGGTTAGGGGTCAGGGATAGGGTTAGGGGTCAGGGTTAGGGTTGGGTTAGGGTTAGGGGTCAGGGTTAGGGGTCAGGGATAGGGTTGGGTTAGGGTTAGGAATAGGGTTAGGGGGCAGGGGTAGGGGTCAGGGGTAGGGTTAGGGGTCATTGCTAGGGTTGGGTTAGGGTTAGGGGTCAGGGATAGGGTTGGGTTAGGAATAGGGTTAGGGGGCAGGGTTAGGGGTCAGGGATAGGGTTGGGTTAGGGGTCAGGGATAGGGTTGGGTTAGGAATAGGGTTAGGGGGCAGGGTTAGGGGGCAGGGATAGGGTTGGGTTAGGGTTAGGAATAGGGTTAGGGGTCAGGGTTAGGGGTTAGGGGTCAGGGCTAGGGTTGGGTGAGGGTGAGGGGTCAGGGTTAGGGTTGGTTTAGGGTTAGGGGTTAGGGGTTAGGGTTGGGTTAGGGGTTAGGGGTCAGGGGTCAGGGATAGGGTTGGGTTAGGGTTAGGAATAGGGTTAGGGGGCAGGGTTAGGGGTCAGGGGTAGGGTTAGGGGTCATTGCTAGGGTTGGGTTAGGGTTAGGGGTCAGGGACAGGGTTAGGGGTCAGGGTTAGGGTTGGGTTAGGGGTCAGGGTTAGGGGTCAGAATAGGGTTAGGGTTAGGGGGCAGGGTTAGGGGGCAGTGCTAGGGTTGGGTTAGGGTTAGGGGTCAGGGATAGGGTTGTGTTAGGGTTAGGGGGCAGGGTTAGGGGTCAGGGATAAGGTTGGGTTAGGGGTCAGGGCTAGGGTTGGGTTAAGGTTAGGAAGAGGGTCAGGGGTCAGAGTTAGGGGTCAGTGCTAGGGTTTGGTTAGGGTTCGGAATAGGGTTAGGGGGCAGGGTTAGGGGTCAGTGCTAGGGTTCGGTTAGGGTTAGGAAGAGGGTTAGGGGGCAGGGTTAGGGGGCAGTGCTAGGGTTTGGTTAGGGTTCGGAATAGGGTCAGGGGTCAGAGTTAGGGGGCAGGGCTAGGGTTGGGTTAGGGGTCAGGAATAGGGTTAGGGGGCAGGGTTAGGGGGCAGTGCTAGGGTTTGGTTAGGGTTCGGAATAGGGTTAGGGGTCAGAGTTAGGGGGCAGTGCTAGGATTGGGTTAGGGGTCAGGAATAGGGTTAGGGGGCAGGGTTAGGCGTCAGTGCTAGGGTTTGGTTAGGGTTCGGAATAGGGTTAGGGGGCAGGGTTAGGGGTCAGTGCTAGGGTTTGGTTAGGGTTCGGAATAGGGTTAGGGGTCAGAGTTAGGGGGCAGTGCTAGGGTTGGGTTAGGGGTCAGGAATAGAGTTAGGGGGCAGGGTTAGGGGTCAGTGCTAGGGTTTGGTTAGGGTTCGGAATAGGGTTAGGGGGCAGGGTTAGGGGTCAGTGCTAGGGTTGGGTTAGGGTTAGGGGTCAGGGATAGGGTTGGGTTAGGGGTCAGGGATAGGGGTGGGTTAGGGTTAGGAATAGGATTAGGGGTCAGGGTTGGGGGTCAGGGGTAGGGTTGGGTTAGAGTCAGAGTTCGAGTTAGGGGTCAATTATAGGGTTAAGCATAGGGCTAAGGTTAGGGTCAGGGTTAGCTATAGGGTTGGGTTAGGGGTCAATGCTAGGGTTGGGGTTTAGGTCAGGAATGGGGTTGGGTTAGGGGTCAGGGCTAGGGTTAGGGGTCAATTATAGGGTTGGGGTCAATGCTAGGGTTGGGTTAGGGGTCAGTGCTAGGTGTGGGTCAGGGTTAGGGGTCAAGGTTAGGGGTCAGGGCTAGGGTTAGGGGTCAGTGCTAGGTGTGGGTCAGGGTTAGGGGTCAAGGTTAGGGGTCAGTGCTGGGTTGGGTTAGGGGTCAGTGCTAGGTGTGGGTCAGGGGTCAGTGCTAGGTGTGGGTCAGGGCTCAGTGCTAGATGTGGGTCAGGGTTAGGGGTCAAGGTTAGGGGTCAGTGCTAGGTGTGGGTCAGGGCTCCATGCTAGTTGTGGGTCAGGGGTCAGTGCTAGGTGTGGGTCAGGGTTAGGGCTCAAGGTTAGGGGTCAGTGCTAGGTGTGGGTCAGGGGTCCATGCTAGGTTGGGTTAGGGGTCAGTGCTAGGTGTGGGTCAGGGGTCAGTGCTAGGTGTGGGTCAGGGGTCAGTGCTAGGTGTGGGTCAGGGTTAGGGGTCAAGGTTAGGGGCCAGTGCTAGTGTTAGGGGTCAGTGCTAGTTGTGGGTCAGGGCTCAATGCTAGGTGTGGGTCAGGGTTAGGGGTCAAGGTTAGGGGTCAGTGCTAGGTGTGGGTCAGGCGTCAGTGCTAGGTGTGGGTCAGGGTTAGGGTTAGGGGTCAGTGCTAGATGTGGGTCAGGGATCAATGCTAGGTGTGGGTCAGGGTTAGGGGTCAAGGTTAGGGGTCAGTGCTAGGGTTGGCTTAGGGGTCAATGCTAGGTGTGGGTCAGGGTTAGGGGTCAAGGTTAGGGGTCAGTGCTAGGGTTGGCTTAGGGGTCAGTGCTGCCCCAAACTAACCCCGCCCCACTTCTCTGCCCCACATATCCTAGGGGAGAAAGAGAACAGCCTCAAGACAGACGATTACGGCCGGGATTTGTCTTCTGTCCAGACGCTGCTGACCAAACAGGTGACCCCCAACCCTGACCCCTAAGTGGGGGGCAGAGCTTCTTGCCCCATGGAATTTGAACCCCTGACCCCCATATGGGTGGGTGGGCGGAGCTCCTTGACCCATGGAATTCAATCTAGGAGGGAGGAGCTCCTTGCCCCATGGAATTAAATCTGGGTGGGCGGAGTTCCTTGACCCACAGGATTTGAACCCCTGACCCCTAAGTGGGGGGCGGAGCTTCTTGCCCCACAGGATTTGAACCCCTGACCCCTAAGTGGGGGGCGGAGCTTCTTGCCCCACAGGATTTGAACCCCTGACCCCTAAGTGGGGGGGCGGAGCTTCTTCCCCCACGGAATTCGAACCCCTGACCCCCATCTGGGTGGGCGGAGCTCCTTGCCCCACAGGATTTGAACCCCTGACCCCTAAGTGGGGGGCGGAGCTTCTTGCCCCACAGGATTTGAAACCCTGACCCCTAAGTGGGGGGCGGAGCTTCCTGCCCCACAGAATTCCAACCCGCGCCCCGCAGAATTGGCCCCACAGAATTCCAACCTGCGCCCCGCAGAATTCCAACCTGCGCCCCACAGAATTCCAACCCACGCCCCACAGAATTCTCCCCACTTAATCCCAACCCGTGCCCCAAGGAATTCCAACCCGCGCCCCACAGAATTCTCCCCACTTAATCCCAACCCGCGCCCCAAGGAA
Organism: Podarcis vaucheri; assembly: GCF_965113315.1. NCBI lineage: Eukaryota > Metazoa > Chordata > Lepidosauria > Squamata > Lacertidae > Podarcis > Podarcis vaucheri. The sequence continues at coordinate 52,173,836 of NC_138758.1, forward strand.
TTCCAACCCGCGCCCCACAGAATTCTCCCCACTTAATCCCAACCCGTGCCCCAAGGAATTCCAACCCGCGCCCCACAGAATTCTCCCCACTTAATCCCAACCCGTGCCCCAAGGAATTCCAACCCGCGCCCCACAGAATTCTCCCCACTTAATCCCAACCCGTGCCCCAAGGAATTCCAACCCGCGCCCCACAGAATTCCAACCCGCGCCCCACAGAATTTGAACCTCTGCCCCACTTTTTCTGCCCCTCAACCAGGAAACCCTGACCCTGACTCTCCTCCCTCAATCCGGGTGGGCGGAGCCTCCCGCCCCACACAATCCTAACCCCTGCCCCACTTTTCAGCCCCCCAACCAGGAAACCTTCACTCCCCTGACCCCGATCCGGCTGGGCAGAGCTTCCTGCCCCACAGAATTCCATCCCGCTGTTCAGAGCCTCCCGCCCCACACCATCCTAACCCCTGCCCCACTTTTTCTGCCCCCCAACCAGGAAACCTTTGACACCGGCCTTTTGAACCCCCGCCCAAGAAATTCCAACCCGCGCCCCACAGAATTGGTCCCACAGAATTCCAACCCGCGCCCCACAGAATTCCAACCCGCAGAATTGGCCCCACAGAATTCCAACCTGCGCCCCACAGAATTCCAACCTGCAGAATTGGCCCCACAGAATCCCAACCCGCGCCCCACACCACCCTAACCCCTGCCCCACATTTTCTTCCCCCCAACCAGGAAACCTTCGACGCCTGACCCTGACCCCAATCCGGCAGGGTGGGCCGAGCTTCCTGCCCCACACCACTCCACCCCCTGCCCCCTCAATCCTGATGGGCGGAGCCTCCCGCCCCACACCATCCGAACCCCGAACCCCTCAATCCGGGTGGGTGGAGCTTCTTGCCCCACAGAATTCAACCCCCTGACCCCTCCCCTGATGGGTGGAGCTTCTTGCCCCATGGAATTCAATCTGGGTGGGCGGAGCTTCCTGCCCCATGAAATTCAATCTAGGGGGGAGGAGCTCCTTGCCCCACAGGATTTGAACCCCTGACCCCCATCTGGGTGGGCGGAGCTTCTCGCCCTATGGAATTCAATCTGGGTGGGTGGAGCTTCCTGCCCCACAGGATTTGAACCCCTGACCCCTCAATCCCACTGGGCGGAGCTTCCTGCCCCATGGAATTCAACCCGGGTGGGCGGAGCTTCCTGCCCCACAGAATTCCAACCCGCTCCCCTGACTCCTCCCCTGATGGGCTGAGCTTCCTGCCCCACAGAATCCCACCCCGTGCCCCACAGAACTGGCCCCACAGAATCCCAACCCGTGCCCCACACCATCCTAACCCCTGCCCCACTTTTTCAGCCCCCCAACCAGGAAACCTTTACTCCCCTGATCCCTCAATCCCGCTAGGGGGGAGCTTCCTGCCCCACAGAACCCCACCCCGCTCTTCAGAGCCTCCTGCCCCACACCACCCTAACCCCTGCCCCCCTTTCTCTGCCCCCCAACCAGGAAACCTTTGACGCCAGCCTTTTGAACCCGCACCCCACAGAATTCCAACCCGCGCCCCACAGAATTCTCCCCACGTAATCCGAACCCGCGCCCAAGGAATTCTAACCCGCGCCCCACAGAACTGGCCCCACAGAATTCCAACCCGCGCCCCACACCATCCTAACCCCTGCCCCACATTTTCTGCTCCCCAACCAGGAGACCTTTGACGCAGGCAGGAAGGGATCTGACCTCTCAATCCGGGTGGGCGGAGCTTCCTGCCCCACAGATTCCCACCCCGCTCTTCAGAGCCTCCCGCCCCACACCATCCTAACCCCTGCCCCACATTCTCTGCCCCCCAACCCAGGAAACCTTTGACGCCTTAATCCCGCTGTTCACAGCTTCCTGCCCCACAAAATTTGAACCCCTGCCCCACTTCCTCTGCCCCCCAACCAGGAGACCTTTGACGCCTTAATCCCGCTGTTCACAGCTTCCTGCCCCACAGAATTTGAACCCCTGCCCCACTTCTTCTGCCCCCCAACCAGGAGACCTTTGACGCCTTAATCCCGCTGTTCATGGCTTCCTGCCCCACAAAATTTGAACCCCTGCCCCACTTCCTCTGCCCCCCAACCAGGAGACCTTTGACGCCTTAATCCCGCTGTTCACAGCTTCCTGCCCCACAAAATTTGAACCCCTGCCCCACTTCTTCTGCCCCCCAACCCAGGAAACCTTTGACGCCTTAATCCCGCTGTTCACGGCTTCCTGCCCCACAAAATTTGAACCCCTGCCCCACTTCTTCTGCCCCCCAACCCAGGAAACCTTTGACGCCTTAATCCCGCTGTTCACGGCTTCCTGCCCCACAAAATTTGAACCCCTGCCCCACTTCTTCTGCCCCCCAACCCAGGAAACCTTTGACGCCTTAATCCCGCTGTTCACGGCTTCCTGCCCCACAGAATTTGAACCCCTGCCCCACTTCTTCTGCCCCCCAACCCAGGAAACCTTTGACGCCTTAATCCCGCTGTTCATGGCTTCCTGCCCCACAAAATTTGAACCCCTGCCCCACTTCCTCTGCCCCCCAACCAGGAGACCTTTGACGCCTTAATCCCGCTGTTCACAGCTTCCTGCCCCACAAAATTTGAACCCCTGCCCCACTTCTTCTGCCCCCCAACCAGGAGACCTTTGACGCCTTAATCCCGCTGTTCACGGCTTCCTGCCCCACAGAATTTGAACCCCTGCCCCACTTCTTCTGCCCCCCAACCCAGGAGACCTTTGACGCCTTAATCCCGCTGTTCACGGCTTCCTGCCCCACAAAATTTGAACCCCTGCCCCACTTCTTCTGCCCCCCAACCCAGGAGACCTTTGACGCCTTAATCCCGCTGTTCACGGCTTCCTGCCCCACAGAATTTGAACCCCTGCCCCACTTCTTCTGCCCCCCAACCAGGAGACCTTTGACGCCTTAATCCCGCTGTTCACGGCTTCCTGCCCCACAGAATTTGAACCCCTGCCCCACTTCTTCTGCCCCCCAACCAGGAGACCTTTGACGCCTTAATCCCGCTGTTCACGGCTTCCTGCCCCACAGAATTTGAACCCCTGCCCCACTTCTTCTGCCCCCCAACCCAGGAAACCTTTGACGCCTTAATCCCGCTGTTCACGGCTTCCTGCCCCACAGAATTTGAACCCCTGCCCCACTTCTTCTGCCCCCCAACCCAGGAAACCTTTGACGCCTTAATCCCGCTGTTCACGGCTTCCTGCCCCACAAAATTTGAACCCCTGCCCCACTTCTTCTGCCCCCCAACCCAGGAAACCTTTGACGCCTTAATCCCGCTGTTCACGGCTTCCTGCCCCACAAAATTTGAACCCCTGCCCCACTTCTTCTGCCCCCCAACCAGGAGACCTTTGACGCCTTAATCCCGCTGTTCACGGCTTCCTGCCCCACAGAATTTGAACCCCTGCCCCACTTCTTCTGCCCCCCAACCAGGAGACCTTTGACGCCTTAATCCCGCTGTTCATGGCTTCCTGCCCCACAAAATTTGAACCCCTGCCCCACTTCTTCTGCCCCCCAACCCAGGAAACCTTTGACGCCTTAATCCCGCTGTTCACGGCTTCCTGCCCCACAAAATTTGAACCCCTGCCCCACTTCTTCTGCCCCCCAACCCAGGAAACCTTTGACGCCTTAATCCCGCTGTTCACGGCTTCCTGCCCCACAGAATTTGAACCCCTGCCCCACTTCTTCTGCCCCCCAACCCAGGAAACCTTTGACGCCGGCCTGCAGGCCTTCCAGCAAGAAGGGATCTCCAACATCGCCGCCCTCAAAGAGCAGCTATTGGCCGCCCGCCACGTCCAATCGAAGGCCATCGAGGCCCGACACGCCTCCCTGACGAAGCGCTGGAACCAATTGCTGGCCGGCTCCGCCTCCCGGAAGAAGAAGCTGCTGGAAGCCCAGGAGCACTTCCGGAAGGTGGGCGGGGCTTCCGTGGGGCAGGCGGGGACCCCTAGGAAGTGGAAAGGGGGCGGGGCTTCTGTGGGGCAGGGGAAAAGGGGCAGGCTGTGGGCGGGGCTTCAGTGGGGAGGAAAAAGGGGGCAGGATGGGACCCATAGGAAAGGGAAAGGGGGCAGGGCTTCCGTGGGGAGTCAAAGGGGGCAGGACCCATAGGAAAGGGAAGAAGCGCCTGGAAGCACGGCAGGCTGGGACCCATAGGAAATGGAAAGGGGGCGGGGCTTCCGTGGGGAGAAAAAGGGGGCAGGTTGGGACCCATAGAAGAAGCTCCTGGAAGCTCAGGAACACTTCCAGTAGGTGGGCGGGGCTTCCGTGGGGCAGGCTGGGACCCATAGTAAGGGGAGGAGGAGCTTATGGAAGGTGGGCGGGGCTTCCATGGGGCAGAGAAAGGGGTGGGGCTTCATTGGGGAGAAAAAGGGGACACGCCTCCCTGACGAAGCGCTGGAACCAATTGCTGGCCGGCTCCGCCTCCCGGAAGAAGAAGCTGCTGGAAGCCCAGGAGCACTTCCGGAAGGTGGGCGGGGCTTCCGTGGGGCAGGGGGGAGAGAAAGGGGGCAGGACCCATAGGAAATAGAAGCGCCTGGAAGCTCAGGAACGCTTCCGGAAGGTGGGCGGGGCTTCAGTGGGGCAGGCTGGGACCCATAGTAAGGGGAGGAGGAGCTTCCGGAAGGTGGGTGGGGCTTCCATGGGGCAGGCTGGGACCCATAGTAAGGGCAGGAGGAGCTTCTGGAAGGTGGGTGGGGCTTCAGTGGGGCAGGCTGGGACCCATAGTATGGGGAGGAGGAGCTTCCGGAAGGCGGACGGGGCTTCCGTGGGGCAGGCTGGGACCCATAGTACGGGGAAGAGGAGCTTCCGGATGGCGGACGGGGCTTCCGTGGGGCAGAGAAAGGGGTGGGGCTTCAGTGGGGAGAAAAAGGGGGCAGGTTGGGACCCATAGAAGAAGCTGCTGGAAGCCCAGGAGCACTTCCGGAAGGTGGGCGGGGCTTCTGTGGGGCAGGGGGGAGAAAGGGGGCAGGTTGGGACCCATAGGAAAGAGAAGCTTCCGGAAGGTGGGCGGGGCTTCCGTGGGGCAGGCTGGGACCCATAGTACGGGGAAGAGGAGCTTCCGGATGGCGGACGGGGCTTCCGTGGGGCAGAGAAAGGGGTGGGGCTTCAGTGGGGAGAAAAAGGGGGCAGGTTGGGACCCATAGAAGAAGCTGCTGGAAGCCCAGGAGCACTTCCGGAAGGTGGGCGGGGCTTCTGTGGGGCAGGGGGGAGAAAGGGGGCAGGTTGGGACCCATAGGAAAGAGAAGCTTCCGGAAGGTGGGCGGGGCTTCCGTGGGGCAGGCTGGGACCCATAGTACGGGGAGGAGCTTCTGGAAGGTGGGTGGGGCTTCTGTGGGGAGAAAAAGGGGGCAGGACCCATAGAAAAAAGGGGGTGGGACCCATAGGAAATAGAAGAAGCACCTAATTATTATTGCTATTAATCATTATATTATTACTATTAATCATTTATTATTATTATTAATCATTTATTTTTATTATCATTATCACTATTACTATGGTTATTACTATTAATCATTTATTATTATTATTATTATTATTATTATTATTATTATTATTATTATTAATCATTTGTTTTTATTATTATCATTACCACTATTACTACTATTACTATTAATCATTTATTATTATTATTATTAATCATTTCTTATCATTATCATTATCACTATTACTACGATTATTACTATTAATCATTTATTATTATTATTAATCATTTATTTTTATCATCATTATCATTATCATTATCACTATTACTGTGATAATGATTAATTATTATTAATCATTTATTTTTATCATTATCACTATTACTATGCTTATTACTATTAATCACATATTATTATTATTAATCATCATCATCATCATCATTTATTTTTATTATCATTATCATTACCACTATTACTACGATTATTACTTTTAATCATCAGGGATAGGGTTGGGTTAGGGTTATAGTAATAATAATACTAATATTATATCACATTATTATTATTATTATTATTATTATTATTATTATTATTATTATTATTATTCATTTATTTTTATTATCATTATTACTATTATTACTATTAATCATTTATTATTATTATTATTAATCATTTATTTTTATTATCATTATCACTATCACTACGCTTATTATTATTAATCATTTATTAATACTATTATTCCCGTTATTCTCCTCCCCTTTCCCAGGTGGAAGATCTCTTCCTCACCTTCGCCAAGAAGGCCTCCGCCTTCAACAGCTGGTTCGAGAACGCGGAAGAGGATCTCACGGATCCCGTCCGCTGCAACTCGCTGGAGGAGATCCGGGCCCTGAAGGAGGCGCATGACGCGTTCCGCGCCTCCCTAAGCTCCGCCCAGGCCGACTTCAACCAATTGGCCGAGCTGGAGCGGCAGATCCGGAGCTTCCGGGTGGCTTCCAACCCCTACACTTGGTTCACCATGGAGGCGCTGGAGGAGACCTGGCGGAACCTGCAGAAGATCATCAAGGTGAGTGGATCCCGCCTTCGAGGCTGTTCTGGAAGGTTCTAGAGCCCCCAAGATCCCCCAGGATCCCCTTCTGGGAAGTTTTGGGAAGGTTCTAGGTTCCCTTCTGGGTGGCCGGCAGAACCTGCAGAAGATCATCAAGGTGAGCGGATCCCGCGTTCGAGGCTGGTCTGGAAGGTTCTAGAGCCCCCGAGATCCCCCAGGATCCCCTTCTAGGAAGTTTCGGGAAGGTTCTAGGTTCTCTTCTGGGTGGCCGGCAGAACCTGCAGAAGATCATCAAGGTGAGTGGATCTCCCCCCCGGGGATCCCCAGATTGAAAAGTTAGAGGCCGTTCTATAAAGTTTCGGGAGGTTCTGGAAGGTTCTAGATTCTGGGTAGGTTCCAGAACTTCCAGAAGATCATCAAGGTTAGTGGATCCCACATTCTAGGCTGCTCTGGAAGGTTCTAGACCCCCAGGATCCCCTTCCCTGTCGAAAGTTAGAGGCTGTTTTGGCGGAACCTGCAGAAGATCATCAAGGTAGTGGATCCCCAGATCCCCATCCTGGTTGAAAGTTCTAGGCCGTTCTCGAAAGTTTTGGAAAGTTGTAGAAGGTTCTAGACCTGGCGGAACCCGCAGAAGCTCAAGGTAGTGGATTCCCCCAGGATCCCCAAATCTGGAAGTTGGAGACCATCTGGAAGGTTCTATAAGGTTCTAGACTCCCCGAATCCCCTTTCCTTTTGCGGAACCTGCAGAAGATCATCAAGGTAGCGGATCACCCCAGATCCCCATCCTTGTTAAAGGTTCTAGACGGTTCTGGAGAGTTTTGGAAAGTTCTAGAAGGTTCTAGACCTGGTGGAACCTCCATGAAGATAGTGGGTTCCCCCAGGATCCCCAAATCTGGAAGTTAGAGACAGTTCTGGAAGGTTCTGGAAGGTTCTAGACCCCCGAATCCCCTTTCCTTTTGAACGTTCTAGGCTGTTTCCAGGCGAGAGTGTTTTTGAAAGATCTGGAAAGTTTCAGAAGGTTCAAGGATGTTCTAGGCTCTCAAGGAATCCCCCAAATCCCCTTCCCTCTTGAAAGTTCTAGGTTCTTCCGGAAGTTTCCCCAGGAATCCCCCTCCCTGTTGAAAGCTAGAGGCTGTTCTGGAAAATTCTGGAATGTCTTGGGAAGTTCTGGAAGGTTCTAGGCTCCCCGGAAATCCCCAGATCTCCTTTCCCTGTTGAAAGTCAAAGGCCGTTCTAGAAAATTCTGGAATGTCTTGGGAAGTTCTGGAAGGTTCTAGGCTCCCCGGGAACCCCCAGATCTCCTTTCCCTAGAGGCTGTTCCGGAAAGTTCCAGAAGGTTCCGGAAGGTTATGGACTTCCCGGGAATCCCCAAATCCCCTACCTGTCAGAGACAGTTCTAAACAGTTTCCGAAAGTTCTGGAAGGTTCTAGGTTCTCCGGGGAACCCCCAAATCCCCTTCCCTCTTGGAGGTTCTAGGTTGTTCCGGAAAGTTCCGGGAGGTTCTGAAACTCCATGGTTATCCCCCAAATCCCCTTCGCCTGTCAGTTCTAGGCAGTTCCGGAAAGTCCCAGAAGGTTCTAGACTCCCTGGGATCCCCGAACCTGTCGGAAGTTCTGGCGGCATTATTAGTATTAGTATTAGTATTACTATTAGTATTATTAATCCCCGCCCACCCGGCTGAGAGGCAGCCGCCCTTCCAACCGATCCCGCTTCTTCCGCCAACGCCGAGAAGAGATCCGGTTGGATCCTTCCGATCATTGGCTAATAATCCCGATCGTCGGATATTAATCCCGATCGTCGGATATTAATTCCGATAATTGGATAATTAATTAACCCCCTCAGGAGCGGGAGCTGGAACTGCAGAAGGAGCAGCGGCGGCAGGAGGAGAACGACAAGCTGCGCCAGGAGTTTGCCCAGCACGCCAACGCCTTCCACCAGTGGATCCAGGAAACCAGGTGGGTGGAGTACTGGTAGTAGTAGTAGTAGTGGTGGTGGTGGTGGTGGTGGTAGCAGCAGTAGCAGTAATAGTGATAATAATAATAATAATAATAATAATAATAATAATAATAAGCATCAGTGGATCCAGGAGACCAGGTGCGTGGAGTACTGATAGTAGTAGTGGTGGTGGTGGTGGTGGCAGTAGTAGTGGTAGTAATAGTGGTAGTAATCATCATCAGTGGATCCAGGAAACCAGGTGCCGTCGCTCGATTTATTAGTTTTTTTGCGTGGAGTACTGATACTACTACTAGTAGTACTAGTACTAGTAGTAATAGTAGTAATAGTAGCAGTGGCGGCAGCAGCAATAATAATAGTGGTAGTAATAATCATCACCAGTGGGTCCAGGAAACCAGGTGCCGCCGCTTGATCTATTAGTATTTTTGCGTGGAGTACTGATAGTAGTTAGTAGTAGCAGTAGCAGTAGTAATAGTGGTAGTAATAATCGCCACCAGTAGATCCAGGAAACCAGGTGCCGCCGCTCGATTTATTAGTTTTTTGTGTGTAGTAGTAGTAGTGACAGTAGTAGTAGTAGTAGTGACAGTAGTAGTAGTAATAGTGGTAGTAATAATAATCGCCACCAGTAGATCCAGGAAACCAGGTGCCGCTGCTCAATTTATTAGTATTTTTGCATGGAGTACTGATAGTAATAGTAGTAGTGGCAGTGGTAGTAATAGTGGTAGTGATCATCATCATCATCATCAGTGGATCCAGGAAACCAGGTGTGTGGAGGAGTAGTAGTAGTAGTGGCAGTAGTAATAGTGGTAGTAATCATCAGTGAATCCAGGAAACCAGGCGCCCTCCATTTATTATTATTATTGCATGGAATAGTAGTAACAGTAGCAGCAGCAGCAGCAGCAGTAGTAATAGTGGTAGTAATCATCATCAGTGGATCCAGGAAACCAGGCGCCCTCCATTTATTATTGTTGTTGTTGTTGTTATTATTATTATTATTATTATTATTATTATTATTATTATTATTGCATGGAATAACAGTAACAGCAGCAGCAGCAGCAGCAGTAGTAGTAGTAATCTTCATCACCAGTGGATCCAGGAAACTAGGTGCCGCCGCTCGATTTATTCGTATTTTAGCGTGGAGGAGTAGGAGTAGCAGCAGCAGCAGTAGTAATAGGGGTAGTAATCATCATTGGATCCAGGAAACCAGGTGCCGCTCGATTCATTAGTATTTGTGTGTGGAGTACTGATACTGATACTACTACTACTACTAGTAATAGTAGTAATAGTAGTAATAGTAATAGTGGTAGTAATCATCAGTGGATCCAGGAAACCAGGTGCCGCTGCTCGATTGATTAGTATTCTTGTGGGGAGTACTGATAGTAATAGTAGTAGTTGTACTACTACTAATAGCAGTAGCAGCAGCAACACTAATACTAGTAATACTAATAGTAGTAGCAGCGGCAACAGTAACAATAGTGGTGGTGATAGCAGAAGCTACCACCACCACCACTATTACTACTCTTATTATTACTATTGCTGCTGCTACTACACTACTAGTACTACACTACTACACTACTACACTAGCACTACACTACTACACTACTACTACACTACTACTACACTACTGCTACACTACTGCTATACTACTACACTACTACTACTACTACTACTACTACTACTACTGTTGTTATTTCCATCAACCCTTGGCTAATGTGACTTTTCTTTCTCTCCTCTCCCCCCCGGAACGTTACTCCCTGTTACTCGAACCCTTGCCCAGGACCTACCTACTCGACGGGTGAGTACCAAATACTCCTTGCTCTCCTCCCCAAAGCCGCTTTGCTCGCGACGTCGGCATCTGGGGCCGGAGTATTGCCCCGTCTGCGTAGTGATTGCCCCATCTGCATAGTAATTGCCCCATCTGCATAGTAATTGCCCCGTCTGCATAGTAATTGCCCCATCTGTGTAGTAATTGCCCCATTTGCATAGCAATTTACATACTTATTGCCCCGTCTGCATAGTAACTGCCCCATCTGCATAGTAATTGCCCCGTCTGCATAGTAATTGCCCCATCTGCATAGTAATTGCCCCATTTGCATAGCTATTTACATACTCATTGCCCCGTCTGTGTAGTAATTGCCCCACATGCCCAGGTATTGCCCCATCTGCATAGTAATTGCCCCATTTGCATAGCTATTTACATACTTATTGCCCCGTCTGCATAGTAATTGCCCCATCTGCATAGTAATTGCCCCATCTGCATAGTAATTGCCCCATTGGCATACCTATTTACATACTTATTGCCCCCTCTGCGTAGTAATTGCCCCATCTGCATAGTAATTGCCCCATCTGCATAGTAATTGCCCCATTGGCATACCTATTTACATACTTATTGCCCCCTCTGCGTAGTAATTGCCCCATCTGCATAGTAATTGCCCCATTTGCATAGCTATTTACATACTTATTGCCCTGTCTGCGTAGTAATTGCCCCACATGCCCAGGTATTGCCCCATTTGCATAGTAATTGCCCCATTGCCCTAGATAATTGCCCCATTGCCCTAGATAATTGCCCCACTGACCTCATAATTGCCCCACTGACCTAGATATTGCCCCATTGCCCTATATAATTGCCCCATGGACCTGGGTATTGCCCCATTGCCCTAGATATTGCCCCATTGGCCTAGATAATTGCCCCATTGACCTAGATATTCCCCCACCTGCCTCGGTTATTGCCCCACTTGGCTCCATTATTGCCCCATTGCCCTAGATAATTGCCCCATTCACCTAGGTATTGCCCCATTGACCTAGATATTGCCCCACTGACCTAGATATTGCCCCACTGACCTAGGTATTGCCCCATTGACCTAAATATTGCCCCATTGACCTAGATAATTGCCCCGTTGACCTAGGTATTGCCCCATTGACCTAGATAATTGCCCTATTGCCCTAGATAATTGCCCCATTGCCCTAGATATTCCCCCATTGCACTAGGTATTGCCCCATCTGCCCAGTTATTGCCCCATTGACCTAGATATTGCCCCATTGACCTAGATAATTGCCCCTTTGACCTAGCTATTGCCCCATTGCCCTAGATATTGCCCCATTGACCTAGATAATTGCCCCATTGACCTAGATATTGCCCCATTGACCTAGGTAATTGCCCCATTGCCCTAGATATTGCCCCATTGCCCTAGATATTGCCCCATTGACCAAGCTATTCCCCCACCTGCCTCAGTTATTGCCCCACTTGGCTCCATTATTGCCCCATTGCCCTAGATAATTGCCCCATTGCCCTAGATATTGCCCCAGATATTGCCCCATTGCCCTAGATCTTGCCCCGCCTACCCAGCTACTGCCCCCTTGACCCCCAAGTTGCCCCCGCCTGCCTTGCTCCACCCCCTCCGCTTAGCTCCGCCCCTCCGCCCCATTGCCCTAGATATTGCCCCACTGACCTAGGTCTTGCCCCATTTGCAATGCTATTTCCCTGGCTACTGCCCCACCTGCAGAGGTATTGCCCCATTGCCCTAGATAATTGCCCCATTGCCCTAGATAATTGCCCCATTGCCCTAGATAATTGCCCCAACGCCCTCATAATTGCCCCATTGCCCTAGATATTGCCCCATTGCCCTCATAATTGCCCCATAGCCCTAGATAATTGCCCCATTGCCCTAGATATTGCCCCATTGCCCTAGATAATTGCTCCATTGCCCTAGATATTTGCCCCATTGCCCTAGATAATTGTCCCATTGCCCTAGATAATTGCTCCATTGCCCTAGATATTGCCCCATTGCCCTAGATATTGCCCCATTGCCCTAGATATAGCCCCATTGCCCTAGATATTGTCCCATTGACCTAGGTATTGCCCCATTGCCCTAGATATTTGCCCCATTGCCCTAGCTATTGCCCTCCTTACAATAATTATTGCCCTGCCTACCCAGGTATTGCCCCCTTGACCTAGATATTGCCCCATTGCCCTAGATATTGCCCCATTGCCCTAGATATTGCCCCATTGCCCTAGATAATTGCCCCCTTGACCTAGGTCTTGCCCCATTTGCCATGCTATTTCCCTAAGTATTGCCCCATTGCCCTAGATAATTGCCCCATTGCCCTAGATAATTGCCCCCTTGACCTAGGTCTTGCCCCACTTGCCATGCTATTTCCCTAAGTATTGCCCCATTGCCCTAGATATTGCCCCATTGCCCTAGATATAGCCCCATTGCCCTAGATATTGTCCCATTGACCTAGGTATTGCCCCATTGCCCTAGATATTTGCCCCATTGCCCTAGCTATTGCCCTCCTTACAATAATTATTGCCCTGCCTACCCAGGTATTGCCCCCTTGACCTAGATATTGCCCCATTGCCCTAGATATTGCCCTAGATATTGCCCCATTGCCCTAGATAATTGCCCCCTTGACCTAGGTCTTGCCCCATTTGCCATGCTATTTCCCTAAGTATTGCCCCATTGCCCTAGATATTGCCCCATTGCCCTAGATAATTGCCCCCTTGACCTAGGTCTTGCCCCATTTGCCATGCTATTTCCCTAAGTATTGCCCCATTGCCCTAGATATTGCCCCATTGCCCTAGATATAGCCCCATTGCCCTAGATATTGTCCCATTGACCTAGGTATTGCCCATTGCCCTAGATATTTGCCCCATTGCCCTAGCTATTGCCCTCCTTACAATAATTATTGCCCTGCCTACCCAGGTATTGCCCCCTTGACCTAGATATTGCCCCATTGCCCTAGATATTGCCCCATTGCCCTAGTATTGCCCCATTGCCCTAGATAATTGCCCCCTTGACCTAGGTCTTGCCCCATTTGCCATGCTATTTCCTTAAGTATTGCCCCATTGCCCTAGATATTGCCCCATTGCCCTAGATAATTGCCCCCTTGACCTAGATATTGCCCCATTGCCCTAGATAATTGCCCCCTTGACCTAGGTCTTGCCCCATTTGCCATGCTATTTCCCTAAGTATTGCCCCATTGCCCTAGATATTGCCCAATATCCTAGATAATTGCCCCCTTGACCTAGGTCTTGCCCCATTTGCCATGCTATTTCCCTAAGTATTGCCCCATTGCCCTAGATAATTGCCCCATTGCCCTAGATAATTGCCCCCTTGACCTAGGTCTTGCCCCACTTGCCATGCTATTTCCCTAAGTATTGCCCCATTGCCCTAGATATTGCCCCATTGCCCTAGATAATTGCCTTGCCCTAGATAATTGCCCCACTGACCCCATTCTTGCCCATTCTTGACCCCCAAATTGCCCCCCGCCTCCCTTGCTCCGCCCCCTCCGCTTAGCCCCGCCCCTCCTCCCCCACCCCACCCACCCCAATGTCACCCCACATTTTTTCACCCCCCATTTCTTTCCTCCGCCTAGCATTGCCTACCGGCGAGTCATTCGCGTCTTTCAGTACCAAGTCGGGGAAGATCTTTCCGGAAGGTTCCGTTCCTCTTTTCCTTTTCCCCTTTTCTCACTCTGTCTTTTTATTTTAATTTATTTTGATTTATTTTGATTTATTTTAATTTATTCTAATTTATTCTAATTTATTTTAATTGGTTTCGGTGGTTTTTTCGGCTTTTCCTCCCCCCCAAAAAACGGCACGTTCCGGATTAATCCCCAAGGCTGGCTTCTTTTTTTTGCGGCGCCGGACTAACGCTCACACGGCTTGGGGGGGGCGAACAGGAAGGGGGTTCTAGAGCGAGCTGCTCGTCGCGGAAAGGTTCTAGATCGAGCCGACAGGTTTGCGAGGTTCTAGATCAGACCTTGGGGGCTTTGGGTGGGTTTTGGATCGAGCGCCTGCTCTTGCGGAAGGTTCTAGACCGAGCCATTCGTTTGTGAGGGTTCTAGATCGGGCCGCCAGTTTTGCGAGGGTTTTAGATTGGGCCGGTAGGCTTTTGGGCGGGGTTTTGGATCGAGCCGTCTGCTCTTGTGGGAGGGTTCTAGACCGAGCCGTTGCGAGCCGAGCCGCTCGTTTTTGCGAATGTTCTAGATCAGACCGCTAGGTTTTTTGGGCGGGTCTTGGATCGAACCATCTGCTCTCGTGGAAAGGTTCTGGACCAAACCGTTGCGAGCCGAGCCATTTGTTTCACAAAGGTTCTAGATCAAACTGCCAGTCTCGCGAAGGTTCTAGATTACGCCATCAGGGGCTTTTTGTGCGTTTTCTAGATCGAATCATCTGCTCTTGTGAAAGGTTCTAGACCAAACCAGTTGTTTTGCGATGGTTACGAACCGAGCCATTCGCTTTGCGAGGGTTTTAGATCGAACCGCCAGTTTTGCGGGGTTCTAGATCGGGCCGTTGGGTTTTTGTGCTGGTTTCTAGACCGAGCCAGGGGTTCTAGATCAAACCAGTCGTTTCTCAAAAGGATCTGGATCAAGCCATTAGGTTTTTGCGCGGGTTCTAAACCAGACCAGTCGTTTTGCAAAGGTTCCAGATCGAGCCCTCAGCTTTGCAAATGTTCCACATTGAACCACTAGTTTTGCGAAGGTTCTAGATCAAACCACCAGCTTTGCAAAGGTTCTAGGCCAGTCTTTTTGCAAAGGTTCCAGATCAAACTGCTAGGTTTGCAATGGTTCTAGATAGAACCCCTATTTTCACGCATGTTCTAGATCAGACCATGAGTTTTCATGCAGGTTTCAAACCAAGCCAGTCACTTTGCAGAGGTTCTAGGTCAGGATCTTAGCTCTTGCAAAGGATCTAAACCAAGCCGCTCAATTCTGCAAAGGTTCCGGATCAAGCCGTCAGTTTTGCAAAGGTTCTGGATCAAACCCTAGTTTCGTGCATGTTCTAGATCGGACCACTAGTTTTCGCACAGGTCTCAAACCAAGCCGATCACTTTTCGAAGGTTCTAGATCAGGATCTTAGCTCTCGCAAAGGATCTAAACCAAGCCGCTCAATTTCACAAAGGTTCCGAAACAAGCAGCCAGTTTCGCAAAGGTTCTAGATCGAACCCTCAGCTTTGCAAAGGTTTCAAATTGAGCCGCTAGTTTCACGAAGGTTCTAGATCAAGCCATCGGTTTTGCGGGGGTTCTAGACCAGTCGTTTTGGTTTCAAACCAGGCCAGTCACGTTGCGAAGGTTCTAGACC
>NC_138758.1:52193387-52198387 GCF_965113315.1 Podarcis vaucheri
CCCCTCTTCTTCTCTCTCTCTCTGTCTCTTTCTTTCTCTCTTTGTATCTCTCTCTTCCTCTTCCTCCTTTTCTTTTTTCCTTCTCTCTCTCTCTCATTTCTCTCTCTCTGTATTTCTCTTTCTTTCTCATTCTCTTTTCCCCTCTTCCTCTCTTTCTCTTCCTCCTTTCCCCCCTTCTCTCTCTCTCTCTCGTTCTTTTTCTCTCTTCCCCTCTTTCTCTTCCTCCTTTTCTTTTTTCCTTCTCTCTCTCTCTTTCTCTTCCCCTCTTCTCCTCTTTCTCTTCCTCCTTTTCATTTTCCCTTCTCTCTCTCTTTCTTCCCCTCTTCCTCTCTTTCTCTTCCTCCTTTTCTTTTTTCCTTCTCTCTCTCTCTCTCTGTATTTCTCTCTCTTTCCTTCTCTCTCTCTCTCTTTCCTTCTGTCTCTCTCTCTATGTCTCTCTCTCTCTTTCCTTCTCTCTCTCCCTCTCTATTCTCTCTCTTTCTCTCTCGTTCTTTCTTTCTCTCTCTATTTCTATCTCTCTTTCCTTCTCTTTCTCTCTCTCTCTCTTTCTCATTCTCTCTCTCTTCCTCTCTTCCTCTTCCTCCTTTTCTTTTTTCCTTCTCTCTCCCTCTCTCTCTCTCTCCCTCTTTCTCATTCTCTCTCTCTTCCCCTCTTCCTCTTCTTTTCTTTTTTCCTTCTCTCTCCCTCTCTCTCTCTCTCCCTCTTTCTCATTCTCTCTCTCTTCCCCTCTTCCTCTTCTTTTCTTTTTTCCTTCTCTCTCTCTCTCTCTCTGTATTTCTCTCTCTTTCCTTCTCTCTCTCTCTCTTCCTCTCTTCCTCTCCCTCCTTCCCCTTTTCCCTCCCTCCTTCCCCCTCTTCCTCGCTCCCCCCTTCCCGGGGATCCAGCGCAAGCACCAGGAGATCCGCGCAATGCGCAGCCAGCTGAAGAAGATCGAGGATCTGGGGGCCGCCATGGAGGAGGCCCTGATCCTGGACAACAAGTACACCGAACACAGCACAGTGGGTCTCGCCCAGCAGTGGGATCAACTGGATCAGCTGGGGATGCGCATGCAGCACAACCTGGAGCAGCAGATCCAGGCCAGGTGAGGAGAGATCCCCGAAATCTAGGGTGTGTGTTTGACAGAGTTCCCCCGAGATCTAGGGTGTGTGAGAGAGATCTCAGGGATCAACTGCTGTGGGATCGTCTGGATCAGCGGGGGATGCGCATGCAGATCCAGGCCAGGTGAGGGAGATCCCCGAGATCTAGGGGTGTGTGTGTGTGAGAGAGAGAGAGAGAGAGAGAGAGAGAGATCCCCTGAGATCTAGGGGTGTGAGAGAGATCTCGGGGATCAACTTGATCAGCTGGGGATGCACATGCAGCACAACCTGGAGCAGCAGATCCAGGCCAGGTGAGGGAGATCCCTGGAATCTAGAGGGGTTGGCTGGGGAGGTAGGGGTGGCAGATCCAAGCCGGGTGGGAGAGATTCCCCAAGATCCAGGGAGAGAGAGAGAGAGAGATCCCGAGATCTAGGGTTGAGAGAGATCCGAGAGATCTGGGGGGATTGACTGGGGAGGCGGATGCAGCACAACCTGGAGCAGCAGATCCAGGCCAGGTGAGAGAGAGATCCCCCAAGATCTAGGGGTGTGTGAGAGAGATCTTGGGGATCAACTGCTGTGGGATCAACTGGGGATGCGTGTGCAGCACAACCTGGCGGAGCAGATCCAGGCCAGGTGAGGGAGATCCCTGGGATCTAGGGGGTTGGCTGGGGAGGTGGGGGCGGCAGATCCGAGCCGGGTGGGAGAGATCCCCCAAGATCCAGGAGTGAGAGAGATCTAGGGTTGAGAGATCCGAGAGATCTGGGGGGATCGACTGGGGAGGCGGATGCAGCACAACCTGGAGCAGCAGATCCAGGCCAGGTGAGGAGAGATCCCCCAAAATCTAGGGTGTGTGTGTGTGTGAGAGAGATCCCCCGAGATCTAGGGGTGAGAGAGATCCCCAAGATCTAGGGGTGTGTGAGAGAGCACAACCTGGAGCAGCAGATCCAGGCCAGGTGAGGAGAGACCCCTGGGATCTAGGGGATTAACTGGTGAGAGGAGATTCCCCCGAGATCTAGGGTGTGGGTGAGAGAGATCCCAAAATCTAGGGTGTGGGTGTGTGTGATCCTGAGATCTAGGGGTGAGAGAGAGAGATCTTGGGATCAACTGGATCAACTGGGGATGTGCGTGCAGCACAACCTGGAGCAGCAGATCCAGGCCAGGTGAGAGGAGATTCCCCCGAGATCTAGGGTGTGTGTGTGAGAGAGATTGGGGATCAACTGCTGTGGGATCAGCTGGGGATCAGGCCAGGTGAGAGAGATCCCCCAAGATCTAGGGGTGAGAGAGATCCCCAAGATCTAGGGTGTGTGTGAGAGAGATCCCCGAGATCTAGGGGTGTGAGAGAGATCTCATGGGGATCAACTGCTGTGGGATCAACTGGATCAGCTGGGGATGCACATGCAGCACAACCTGGAGCAGCAGATCCAGGCCAGGTGAGAGAGATCCCCAGGATCTAGGGTGTGTGTGAGAGAGATCTGTGGGATCAGCTGGGGATGCGCATGCAGCACAACCTGGAGGAGCAGATCTAGGCCAGGTGAGAGAGATCCCCAAGATCTAGGGGTGAGAGAGATCCCCAAGATCTAGGGTGTGTGTGTGAGAGAGAGAGATCCCCGAGATCTAGGGGTGTGAGAGAGATCTCATGGGGATCAACTGCTGTGGGATCAACTGGATCAGCTGGGGATGCACATGCAGCACAACCTGGAGCAGCAGATCCAGGCCAGGTGAGAGAGATCCCCAGGATCTAGGGTGTGTGAGAGAGAGATCTGTGGGATCAGCTGGGGATGCGCATGCAGCACAACCTGGAGGAGCAGATCTAGGCCAGGTGAGAGAGATCCCCAAGATCTAGGGGTGAGAGAGATCCCCAAGATCTAGGGTGTGTGTGTGTGTGAGAGAGAGAGAGATCCCCGAGATCTAGGGGTGTGAGAGAGATCTCACAGGGATCAACTGCTGTGGGATCAACTGGATCAGCTGGGGATACACATGCAGCACAACCTGGAGCAGCAGATCCAAGCCAGGTGAGAGATATCCCCTAGATCTAGGGTGTGTGTGAAAGATCTCCCGAGATCTAGGGTGTGTGAGAGAGATCCCGAGATCTAGGGTTGAGAGAGATCCAAGAGATCTGGGGGGATTGACTGGGGAGGTGGATGCAGCACAACCTGGAGCAGCAGATCCAGGCCAGGTGAGGGAGATTCCCGAGATCTAGTGCTGAGAAAGATCCATGAGATCTAGGGACTAGGGGATCCACTGGGAGGCAGATGCAGCACAACCTGGAGCAGCAGATCCAGGCCAGGTGAGGGAGATATCCCTGGGACCTCGGGGATTAACTGGCAGGAGAGATCCCCCAAGATCTAGGAGGATCGACTGGGGAGGCGGATGCAGCACAACCTGGAGCAGCAGATCCAGGCCAGGTGAGGGAGATTCCCGAGATCTAGTGCTGAGAAAGATCCATGAGATCTAGGGACTAGGGGATCCACTGGGAGGCAGATGCAGCACAACCTGGAACAGCAGATCCAGGCCAGGTGAGAGAGATCCCCTAAGATCTAGGGGTGAAAGAGAGATCCCCAAGATCTAGGGGGATTGACTGGGGGTGCGGATGCAGCAGATCCAAGCCGGGTGAGGGAGATCCCTGGTATCTATGAGGGATCCACTGGGAGGCGGGTGCAGCGGATCTGAGCCAGGTGTGTGAGAGATCACTGAGATCCAGGGGATCCACTGGGGGTGCGGATGCGGCACAACCTGGAGCAGCAGATTCCCATGAGATCTAGGGGGTCGACTGGGGAGGCGGGGTGCGGATGTGGCCGATCCAAGCCAGTGAGAGATCCCAAGATATAGGGGATCAACTGGGGGTGTGGATCCCCTATATCTTGGGGATCAACTAGGTGTGCGGGTGCAGCAGATCCAAGCCAGTGTGAGAGATCCCAGAGGTCTAGAGGATCCACTGGGTGCAGAGGCAGCACAACCTGGAGCAGCAGATCCAAGCCAGGTGAGAGGGATCCCCCAAGATCTCGGTGGATCAACTGGGCTGCAGGTGCAGCAGATCCAAGCCAGGTAAGAGAGATACCCTGAGATCCAGGGGTGAGAGAGAGATCCATGAGATCTCGGGGGATCAACTGGGGGTGCAGAGGCAGCAGATCCAAGCCAGGTGAGGGAGATACCCCGAGATCCAGGGGTGAGAGGGAGATCCATGAGATCTAGGGGGATCAACTGGGGTGCAGATGCAGCACAACCTGGAGCAGCAGATCCAAGCCAGGTGAGAGAGAGATCCCCCGAGACCTCGGGGATCAACTGGGGAGGCAGGTGCAGCAGATCCGAGCCAGGCGAGAGAGATCCCTGGGACCTGGGAGGATGGACTGGGGAGGCGGGTGCAGCAGATCCGAGATCTAAGGGGATCCACTGGGGGCGCGGATGCAGGGCAGCCTGGAGCAGCAGATCCGAGGCAGGTGAGATCTTGGGGGGATCGGCTGGGGAGGCAGGCGCCGCAGATCCGAGCCAGGTGAGAGAGATCCCACGAGATCTAGGGGGATCCACTCATACCAACCAGATTCTCTTTCCCTCCCCAGGAACACGACAGGCGTCACCGAAGAAGCGCTCAAGGAGTTCAGCATGATGTTCAAGTAAGTCGGTGGATCCCCGGATCGATCGATTCCCAAGATTGATAATTCCCAAGATTGATTGATTAATTGATTGGGTGATAATTCCCAAGATTGATTAATTGATGATCATTTCCAAGATTGATTAATAATTCCAAGGTGGATTGATTGATTCCCAAAATGGATTGAGTTATTAATTCCCAAGATTGATTGGTTGGTTGGTTGGTTGATTGATTGATTCATTCCCAATATGGATGGACGGATAGATGGATGGATGGATGGATTGATTCATTCATTCATTCCCAATATGGATGGATGGATTGATTCCCAAGATGGA
>NC_138758.1:52208387-52243387 GCF_965113315.1 Podarcis vaucheri
GCAGAAAAGGACTCTGGTGATTTTGTGGGTTGGGGGGCAGACCCCCATGTGTGGGGTGGAGATCAGGGTGGTGGGTTCGGGTCCTATGTTGTTGCCCCATGGAGATCGGGGTGGGGATGGAGGGTTTGGGGGGCCACTTGCAGCTGTCCCGTTGCCCCATAGAAAGTCTCCCCTTCTATCAGCCCCACACATGTGGGTCAGTCTAGAGGACCATTGGGTGCCCCATAGCCTCTCTCCCCTCCTATCAGCCCCACATATGTGGGTCAGTTTACAGCACAATTGGGGGTCCCATTGATCCTCTCCCCTCCTATCAGCCCCACACATATGGGTCAGTCTACAGGACCATTGGGTGCCCCATAGCCTCTCTCCCCTCCTATCAGCCCCACATATGGGTCAGTTTACAGCACAATTGGGTGCCCCATAGCCTCTCTCCCCTCCTATCAGCCCCACATATGTGGGTCAGTTTACAGCACAATTGGGTGCCCCATAGCCTCTCTCCCCTCCTATCAGCCCCACATATGTGGGTCAGTTTACAGCACAATTGGGGGTCCCATTAATCCTCTCCCCTTCTATCAGCCCCACACATGTGGGTCAGTCTACAGGACCATTGGGTGCCACATAGCCTCTCTCCCCTCCTATCAGCCCCACATATGTGGGTCAGTTTACAGCACAATTGGGGGTCACATTGATCCTCTCCCCTCCTATCAGCCCCATATGTGGGTCAGTCTAGAGGACCATTGAGTGCCCCATAGCCCCTCTCCTATCAGCCCCACATATGGGTCAGTCTAGAGGACCATTGGGGGTGCCCCATTGCCCCTCTCCCCTCCTATCAGCCCCATGGAAGCTTGGATTTCCTTGCCCCTTCCATTGCCCCATAGAAACCTGGATCTCCTTGCTCCTCTCAGCCCCACAGACCCTTCCGCCCCATTGCCCCTCTCAGCCCCACATCTGGGTTGGTCTAGAGGACCCCTGAGCCCCCTTGCCCCTCTCCCCTTCCATCGCCCCATAGAAATTTGGAGCTCCTTGTACCTCTCCCCTACCTGCCCCACATATGTGGGTCAGTCTAGAGGAACATTAGGGGGTCCCATTGCACCTCTCCCCTCCTATCAGCCCCATGGAAGCTTGGATTTCCTTGCCCCTTCCATCTCCCCATAGAAAGGTGGACCTCCTTGTACCTCTTCCTATCAGCCCCATAGAAAGCTGGACCTCCATCACCCCATAGAAACCTGGACCTCCTTGCCTCTTCCATTGCCCCATAGAAACTTGGACCTCCTTGCCCCTTCCGTTGCCCCATAGAAACCTGGACCTCCTTGCCCCTTCCGTTGCCCCATAGAAACTTGGACCTCCTTGCCCCTTCCGCTGCCCCATAGAAACCTGGACCTCCTTGCCCCTTCCATTGCCCCATAGAAACCTGGACCTCCTTGCACCTCCCCTCCTATCAGCCCCACATATGTGGGTCTGTCTAGAGGACCACTGGGGAGTCCCATTGCCCATCTCCCCTCCTATCAGCCCCACATATGTGGGTCAGTCTACAGGATAATGGGGGGTCCCATTGCCCCTCTCCCCTTCCGTTGCCCCATAGAAACCTGGACCTCCTTGTCCCTCTCCCCTCCTCTCAGCCCCACATATGTGGGTGAGTCTACAGGACCATTGGGGGGTCCCCATTGCCCCACTTTCCCCTCCTATCAGCCCCACATATGTGGGTCAGTCTACAGGACCATTGAGTGCCCCATAGCCCCTCTTCCCTCCAATCTGCCCCACATCTGGGCCCCCAAGCTTGGATTTCCTTGCCCCTTCCATTGCCCCATAGAAACGTGGACCTCCTTGCTTCTCTCCCCTTCTCTCAGCCCCACACATATGGGTCAGTCTGGAGAACCATTGAGTGCCCCATAGCCCCTCTCCTCTCAGCCCCACATATGTGGGTCAGTCTTCCCATTGCCCCTCTCCTCTCCTATCAGCCCCACATATGTGGGTCTAGAGGACCACCCATAGCCCCTCTCCTCTCAGCCCCACATATGTGGGTCAGTCTTCCCATTGCCCCTCTCCTCTCCTATCAGCCCCACATATGTGGGTCTAGAGGACCACCCATAGCCCCTCTCCTCTCAGCCCCACATATGTGGGTCAGTCTTCCCATTGCCCCTCTCCTCTCCTATCAGCCCCACATATGTGGGTCAGTCTAGAGGACCATCCATAGCCCCTCTCCTCTCAGCCCCACATATGTGGGTCAGTCTTCCCATTGCCCCTCTCCCCTCCTATCAGCCCCACATATGTGGGTCAGTCTACAGGATAATTGGGGTCCCATAGCCTCTCTCCCCTCCTATCAGCCCCACATATGTGGGTCAGTCTAGAGGACCACTGAGTGCCCCATAGCCCCTCTCCTCTCAGCCCCACATATGTGGATCAGTCTTCCCATTGCCCCTCTCCTCTCAGCCCCACATATGTGGGTCAGTCTTCTCATTGCCCCTCTCCTCTCCGCCCCTCATATGTGGGTCTGTCTACAGGACCATTGGGGGGTCGAATTGCCCCTCTCCCCTTCTCAGCCCCACATATGTGGGTCAGTCTAGAGGACCACTGAGTGCCCCATAGCCCCTCTCCTCTCAGCCCCACATATGTGGGTCAGTCTTCCCATTGCCCCTCTCCCCTCCTATCAGCCCCACATATGTGGGTCTGTCTAGAGGACCACTGAGTGCCCCATAGCCCCTCTCCTCAGCCCCACACATATGGGTCAGTCTACAGGATGACTGGGGTCCCATTGCCCCTCTCCCCTCCTATCAGCCCCACACAAATGGGTCAGTCTAGAGGACCATTGGGTGCCCCATAGCCTCTCTCCCCTCCTATCAGCCCCACATATGTGGGTCTGTCTACAGGACCATTGGGGGGTCGAATGGCCCCTCTCCCCTTCTCAGCCCCACACATATGGGTCAGTCTTCCCATTGCCCCTCTCCCCTCCTATCAGCCCCACATATGTGGGTCTGTCTAGAGGACCACTGAGTGCCCCATAGCCCCTCTCCTCTCAGCCCCACATATGTGGGTCAGCCTTCCCATTGCCCCGCTCTCCTATCAGCCCCACACATATGGGTCAATCTAGAGAACCATTGGGTGCCCCATAGCCTCTCTCCCCTCTTCTCAGCCCCACATATGTGGGTCAATCTACAGGATAATTGGGGTCCCATTGCCTCTCTCCTCTCCTATCAGCCCCACATATGTGGGTCTGTCTACAGGACCAATGGGGGGTCAAATTGCCCCTCTCCCCTTCTCAGCCCCACACATATGGGTCAGTCTAGAGAACCATTGAGTGCCCCATAGCCCCTCTCCTCTCAGCCCCACATATGTGGGTCAGTCTACAGGACCATTGGGTGCCCCATAGCCCCTCTCCTCAGCCCCACATCTCCTCTCCTATCCGCCCCACATATGTGGGTCTATCTACAGAACCATTGGGGGGTCAAATTGCCCCCTCCCTTCTCTCAGCCCCACACATATGGGTCAGTCTACAGGACCATTGGGTGCCCCATAGCCTCTCTCCCCTCCTATCAGCCCCCCATATGTGGGTCTGTCTACAGGACCATTGGGGGGTCGAATTGCCCCTCTCCCCTTCTCTCAGCCCCACACATATGGGTCAGTCTAGAGAACCACTGAGTGCCCCATAGCCCCTCTCCTCTCAGCCCCACATATGTGGGTCAGTCTAGAGGACTATTGAGTGCCCCATAGCCCCTCTCCTCTCAGCCCCACATCTCTCCTCCTCTCAGCCCCACATATGTGGGTCTGTCTACAGTACCATTGGGGGGCCGAATTCCCCCTCTCCTCTTCTCAGCCCCACACATATGGGTCAGTCTACAGGACCATTGGGTGCCCCATAGCCCCTCTCCTATCAGCCCCACATATGTGGGTCAGTCTACAGGACCATTGGGTGCCCCATAGCCCCTCTCCTTTCAGCCCCACATCTCCCCTCCTATCAGCCCCACATATGTGGGTCAGTCTACAGGATAATTGGGGGGTCGAATGGCCCCTCTCCCCTTCTCTCAGCCCCACACATATGGGTCAGTCTGGAGAACCATTGGGAGCGCCCCATAGCCCCTCTCTTCTCCTCGCAGCCCCACATCTTCCTCGGTGACCCACACGTTGGAGAAGGCAACGCCGCCAGCCGCCCCACGGCCGGAACCGGCGACCCATAGAGGACTTGGGGGGCAGAACTTGATCCAAGTCTCGGAAAATCCTGGAAGAAACCGGAATTTCCCAAATTGTGTAATCGGCAAATGTCCGGTTCTGGTGTGTAACTAACAACAACAACAACAACACAACAACAACACAACAACAACAACAACACAACGACATAATATAAAATATATGGTTGTGGGTTGGAGTTGGGTTGTGTTGTTTGGGGGTTTGTTGCGTTGAGTTGCGTTGTTTTGAGTTGTTGGGTTGTGGGTTGAGTTGCGTTCTGGGTTGAGTTGTGTGTGTAGTGTTGAGTTGTGTGTGTAGTGTTGAGTGATTGGGTTGTGGGTTGAGTTGCGTTGCATTGCGTTGGGTTGTGGGTTGAGTTGCGTTGGGTTGTGGGTTGAGTTGTTGGGTTGTGGGTTGAGTTGTGTGTGTTGTGTTGAGTGGTTGGGTTGAGGGTTGCGTTGCGTGTTGGGTTGTGGGTTGAGTTGTTGGGTTGTGGGTTGAGTTGTGTGTGTTGTGTTGAGTGGTTGGGTTGAGGGTTGCGTTGCGTTGCGGGTTGAGTTGTGTTGTGTGTTGAGTTGCGTGTGTTGCGTTGAGTGGTTGGGTTGTGGGTTGAGTTGAGTTGCGTTGTGGGTTGTGTTGTGTGGGTTGGGTTGAGTGGTTGGGTTGTGGGTTGAGTTGCGTTGTGTGTTGAGTTGTGTGTGTTGTGTTGAGTGGTTGGGTTGTGGGTTGAGTTGCGTTGCATTGCGTTGGGTTGTGGGTTGAGTTGCGTTGCGGGTTGAGTTGTGTTGTGTGTTGAGTTGCGTGTGTTGCGTTGAGTGGTTGGGTTGTGGGTTGAGTTGAGTTGCGTTGTGGGTTGTGTTGTGTGTGTTGGGTTGAGTGGTTGGGTTGTGGGTTGAGTTGCGTTGTGTGTTGCGTTGTGTGTGTTGTGTTGAGTGGTTGGGTTGTGGGTTGAATTGCGTTGCGTTGGGTTGTGGGTTGAGTTGTTGGGTTGTGTCTTCAGTTGTGTTGTGTTGAGTGGTTGGGTGAGGGTTGAGTTGCGTTGTGTGTTGCGTTGTGTGTGTTGTGTTGAGTGGTTGGGTTGTGGGTTGAATTGCGTTGCGTTGGGTTGTGGGTTGAGTTGTTGGGTTGTGTCTTCAGTTGTGTTGTGTTGAGTGGTTGGGTGAGGGTTGAGTTGCGTTGTGTGTTGCGTTGTGTGTGTTGTGTTGAGTGGTTGGGTTGTGGGTTGAATTGCGTTGCGTTGGGTTGTGGGTTGAGTTGTTGGGTTGTGTCTTCAGTTGTGTTGTGTTGAGTGGTTGGGTGAGGGTTGAGTTGCGTTGTGTGTTGCGTTGTGTGTGTTGTGTTGAGTGGTTGGGTTGTGGGTTGAATTGCGTTGCGTTGGGTTGTGGGTTGAGTTGTTGGGTTGTGTCTTCAGTTGTGTTGTGTTGAGTGGTTGGGTGTGGGTTGTGTTGGGTTGTGGGTTGGGTAAGTTGTTGGGTTGTGGGTTGGGTGTGGGTTGTGTTGGGTTGTGGGTTGGGTTCAGTTGAGTTGGGTTAGGTTATGAGTTGAGGTGTTGGGTTGAGTTGTGGGTTGAGTTGGGTTGTGTGTTGAGTTGTGTGTTGAGTTGAGTTGGGTTGTGGGTTGAGTTGTGTGTTGAGTTGAGTTGGGTTGAGCTGTGTGTTGAGTTGTGTGTTGTGTTGTGTTGGGTTGTGTTCGGTTGAGTTTTCGGGTTCGGTTGAGTTTTGTGTTGAGCTGAGTTGTGTTGTGGGTTGTGTTGTGGGTTGAGTTGTGTTGTGGGTTGGGTTGGGTTGCGTTCACTTGTGTTGAGTTGTGGGTTGAGTTCACACACACACACGCACACAAACACAAGCACACACACACGCACACAAGCGCACACACACACACAAACACACACACACACACAAAAACACACAAGCACACACACAAGCGCACACACAAACACAAACACAAACACACACAAAAACAAACACACACACACACAAAAACACACACACAAGCACACACACACAAGCACACACACACAAGCACACACACACAAACACACACAAAAACACACACAAGCACATACACAAGCGCACACACAAACACACACACACACAAAAACAAACACACACACACAAAAACACACACAAGCACACACACACAAGCACACACACACACAAACACACACAAAAACACACACAAGCACACACACAAGCACACACACAAACACAAACACACAAAAACAAACACACACACACAAAAACACACACAAGCACACACACACAAGCACACACACACAAGCACACACACACAAACACACACAAACACACACAAGCACACACACAAGCACACACACAAACACACACACAAACACAAACACACACACACAAAAACACACACAAGCACACACACACAAGCACACACACACAAGCACACACACACAAACACACACAAAAACACACACAAGCACACACACAAGCACACACACAAACACACACACACAAAAACAAACACACACACACAAAAACACACACAAGCACACACACACAAGCACACACACACAAGCACACACACACACAAACACACACACACAAAAACACACACAAGCACACACAAGCACACACACAAACACAAACACACACACACAAAAACAAACACACACACACAAAAACACACACAAGCACACACACACAAGCACACACACACAAGCACACACACACACAAACACACACAAAAACACACACACAAGCACACACACAAACACAAACACACACACACAAAAACAAACACACACACACAAAAACACACACAAGCACACACACACAAGCACACACACACACAAACACACACAAGCACACACACAAGCGCACACACAAACACAAAAACAAACACACACACAAAAACACACACAAGCACACACACACAAGCACACACACACACAAACACACACAAGCACACACACAAGCGCACACACAAACACAAAAACAAACACAAAAACAAACACACACACACAAAAACACACACAAGCACACACACACAAGCACACACACACAAGCACACACACACACAAACACACACAAAAACACACACAAGCACACACACAAGCACACACACAAACACACACACACAAAAACAAACACACACACACAAAAACACACACAAGCACACACACACAAGCACACACACACAAGCACACACACACACAAACACACACACACAAAAACACACACAAGCACACACAAGCACACACACAAACACAAACACACACACACAAAAACAAACACACACACACAAAAACACACACAAGCACACACACACAAGCACACACACACAAGCACACACACACACAAACACACACAAAAACACACACACAAGCACACACACAAACACAAACACACACACACAAAAACAAACACACACACACAAAAACACACACAAGCACACACACACAAGCACACACACACACAAACACACACAAGCACACACACAAGCGCACACACAAACACAAAAACAAACACACACACAAAAACACACACAAGCACACACACACAAGCACACACACACACAAACACACACAAGCACACACACAAGCGCACACACAAACACAAAAACAAACACAAAAACAAACACACACACAAAAACACACACACAAGCACACACACACAAGCACACACACACAAGCACACACACACACACACACACACACACACAAACACACACCCCTTTTGTGAACCAAGAACAATTTAATAATTTACATATATTTACATACATAAAATTGAATTGAAAACAAAACTTTATTTCCCATTTAATTGAAGTCCAACCAAGAAACGTACAGGTTGTGTTGTGTGTCGTGTTGAGTTGTGTTGTCTTGACTTGTGTTGACTGGGGTTGAGTTGTGTGTTGCCTTGTGTTGCCTTGCGTTGAGTTGACTTGTCTTGTGTTGACTTGTCTTGAGTTGTGTTGAGTCACTGGGTTGTGTGTTGAGTTGTGTTGACTTGCGTTGAGTTGAATTGTCTTGAGTTGTGTTGACTTGGGTTGAGTTGTGTTGACTTGGGTTGAGTTGTGTTGACTTGTCTTGAGTTGTGTTGACATGTATTGTGTTGACTTGTCTTAAGTTGTGTGTTGCCTTGTGTTGCCTTGTGTTGAGTTGTGTTGACTTGCGTTGAGTTGACTTGTCTTGAGTTGTGTTGACTTGGGTTGAGTTGTGTGTTGCCTTGTGTTGCCTTGCATTGAGTTGTGTTGACTTGCGTTGAGTTGACTTGTCTTGAGTTGTGTTGACTTGTCTTGAGTTGTGTTGACTTGGGTTGAGTTGTGTGTTGCCTTGCGTTGAGTTGTCTTGAGTTGTGTTGAGTTGTCTTGAGTTGCGTTGACTTGGGTTGAGTTGTGTTGACTTGCATTGCCTTGTGTTGAGTTGCGTTGACTTGGGTTGAGTTGTGTGTTGCCTTGTGTTGAGTTGCGTTGCCTTGTGTTGAGTTGCATTGACTTGGGTTGAGTTGTGTTGACTTGGGGTGACTTGTGGTGAGTTGCGTTGACTTCAGTTGCATTGACTTGTCTTGAGTTGCGTTGAGTTGTCTTGAGTTGCATTGACTTGTGTTGAGTTGCATTGAGTTGTGTCACCCTTCCCACCCTCAATCGGTTGACTTGCGTTGAGTTGTGTTGACTTGGGTAGAGATGTGTTGAGTTGCATTGAGTCATTGGGTTGTGTGTTGTGTTGAGTTGTGTTGACTTGCGTTGAGTTGACCTGTCTTGAGTTGTGTTGACTTGCGTTGAGTTGACTTGTCTTGAGTTGTGTTGACTTGTCTTGACTTGTCCTGAGTTGTGTTGACTTGGGTAGAGATGTGTTGAGTTGCATTGAGTCATTGGGTTGTGTGTTGTGTTGAGTTGTGTTGACTTGCGTTGAGTTGACCTGTCTTGAGTTGTGTTGACTTGCGTTGAGTTGACTTGTCTTGAGTTGTGTTGACTT
This sequence comes from Podarcis vaucheri, assembly GCF_965113315.1. NCBI lineage: Eukaryota > Metazoa > Chordata > Lepidosauria > Squamata > Lacertidae > Podarcis > Podarcis vaucheri. Next base: position 52,217,491 of record NC_138758.1, read on the forward strand.
GTCTTGACTTGTCCTGAGTTGTGTTGACTTGGGTAGAGATGTGTTGAGTTGCATTGAGTCATTGGGTTGTGTGTTGAGTTGTGTTGACTTGCGTTGAGTTGACCTGTCTTGAGTTGTGTTGACTTGCGTTGAGTTGACTTGTCTTGAGTTGTGTTGACTTGTCTTGACTTGTCCTGAGTTGTGTTGACTTGGGTAGAGATGTGTTGAGTTGCATTGAGTCATTGGGTTGTGTGTTGTGTTGAGTTGTGTTGACTTGCGTTGAGTTGACCTGTCTTGAGTTGTGTTGACTTGCGTTGAGTTGACTTGTCTTGAGTTGTGTTGACTTGTCTTGACTTGTCCTGAGTTGTGTTGACTTGGGTAGAGATGTGTTGAGTTGCATTGAGTCATTGGGTTGTGTGTTGAGTTGTGTTGACTTGCGTTGAGTTGACGTGTCTTGAGTTGTGTTGACTTGCGTTGAGTTGACTTGTCTTGAGTTGTGTTGACTTGGGTTGAGTTGCGTTGCATTGAGTCATTGGGTTGTGTGTTGTGTTGAGTTGTGTTGACTTGCGTTGGGGTGACTTGTCTTGAGTTGTGTTGAGTTGCATTTTGTCTTGAGTTGTATTGAGTCATTGGGTTGTGTGTTGTGTTGTGTTGACTTGCGTTGAGTTGTCTTGCGTTGACTTGGGTTGAGTTGTGTGTTGACTTGTGTTGACTTGCGTTGACTTGTCTTGAGTTGTGTTGAGCTGCATTGAGTCACTGGGTTGTGTGTTGCGTTGAGTTGACTTGCGTTGAGTTGAGTTGTCTTGAGTTGTGTTGACTTGTGTTGAGTTGCATTGACTTGTGTTGAGTTGCGTTGCCTTGAGTTGCATTGACTTGTGTTGAGTTGCGTTGACTTCTGTTGACTTGGGTTGTTTCATTGAGTTGCGTTGACTTGTGTTGAGTTGTCTTGATTTGTGTGGACTTCAGTTGAGTTGTGTTGAGTTGTGTTGAGTTGCGTTGACCTGTCTTGAGTTGTGTTGACTTGCGTTGAGTTGACTTGTCTTGAGTTGTGTTGACTTGTCTTGAGTTGTGTTGACTTGGGTTGAGTTGCGTTGCATTGAGTCATTGGGTTGTGTGTTGTGTTGAGTTGTGTTGACTTGCGTTGGGGTGACTTGTCTTGAGTTGTGTTGAGTTGCATTTTGTCTTGAGTTGTCTTGAGTTGCATTGAGTCATTGGGTTGTGTGTTGTGTTGTGTTGACTTGCGTTGAGTTGACTTGTCTTGCGTTGACTTGGGTTGAGTTGTGTGTTGCCTTGTGTTGACTTGCGTTGAGTTGACTTGTCTTGAGTTGTGTTGTCTTGAGTTGTGTTGAGCTGCATTGAGTCACTGGGTTGTGTGTTGCGTTGAGTTGACTTGCGTTGAGTTGAGTTGTCTTGAGTTGTGTTGACTTGTGTTGAGTTGCATTGACTTGTGTTGAGTTGCGTTGACTTCTGTTGACTTGGGTTGAGTTTCATTGAGTTGCGTTGACTTGTGTTGATTTGTGTGGACTTCAGTTGAGTTGTGTTGAGTTGTGTTGAGTTCGGTTGACTTGTGTTGACTTGGGTTGAGTTGTGTTGACTTGTGTTGAGTTGTGTCACCCTTCCCACCCTCAATCAGTTGACTTGTGTTGTGTTGTGTTCCTGGGTTGTGTGTTGTGTCAATCGCTCACCTCATTGGCCAGCATCTCCAGCTGGCTCCTCTCCCTCCCTCCCTCCTCCCCAAAGGCCCCGCCCAGCTGCCAGACCTTGAGCCCGCCCCCTCCGTCCCCGGCGGCCAATAGCTGAGCTCTCCTTGGGTTGAACTCCAGGCAGTAGGCGGGCTCTGGGCTTTGACGGACGGAGAGCGAGGGCTGGAGTTGACTTGGGTTGAGTTGTGTTGCATTGAGTTGGGTTGAGTTGCATTGAGTGGAGTTGACTTGGGTTGAGTTGTGTGTTGGGTTGTGTGTTGCGTTGTGTTGTTGAATTGTGTCACCCCCCAGTCCCCCTTCCCTTTCCACTCACGGTTGAGTTGTGTTGTGCTGAGTTGCGTTGATGTGTCTTGCGTTGTGTTGAGTTGCCTTGCGTTGAGTTATGTTGGGTTGTGTTGATTTGCGTTGAGTTCGGTTGAGTTGTGTTGCCTTGCATTGTGTTGACCTGTGTTGAGTTGCGTTGACTTCTGTTGACTTGCGTTGACTTGTGTGTTGCCTTGTGTTGAGTTCGGTTGAGTTGTGTTGCCTTGCGTTGTGTTGACTTGACTTGAGTTGTGTTGACTTGGGTTCAGTTGTGTTGACTTGTGTTGAGTCATTGGGTTGTGTGTTGTGTTGACTTGCGTTGACTTGCCTTGAGTTATGTTGACTTGCGTTGACCTGGGTTGAGTTGCCTTGTCTTGAGTTGTGTTGACTTGGGTTGAGTTGTGTGTTGCCTTGTCTTGAGTTGTGTTGACTTGAGTTGTGTTGACTTGTCTTGAGTTGTGTTGACTTGGGTTGAGTCACTGGGTTGTGTGTTGTGTTGACTTGCGTTGACTTGCCTTGAGTTATGTTGGGTTGTGTTGACTTGCGTTGACCTGGGTTGAGTTGCCTTGTCTTGAGTTGTGTTGACTTGTCTTGACTTGGGTTGAGTTGTGTGTTGCCTTGTGTTGCCTTGTCTTGAGTTGTGTTGACTTGAGTTGTGTTGACTTGTCTTGAGTTGTGTTGACTTGGGTTGAGTCACTGGGTTGTGTGTTGTGTTGACTTGCGTTGACTTGCCTTGAGTTGTGTTGACTTGTGGTGACTTGTGTTGAGTTGTGTGTTGTGTTGTTGCGTTGTGTCGCCCCCCTTTCCCCTTCCGACCCTCAATCGGTTGTGTTGTGTTCCTGGGTTGTGCATTGTGTCAATCGCTCACCTCATTGGCCAGCATCTCCAGCTGGCTCCTCTCCCTCCCTCCCTCCTCCCCAAAGGCCCCGCCCATCTGCCAGACCTTGAGCCCGCCCCCTCCGTCCCCGGCGGCCAATAGCTGAGCCCGCCGGGGGTTGAACTCCAGGCAGTAGGCGGGCTCTGGGCTTTGACGGACGGAGAGCGAGGGCTTGAGTTGACTTGGGTTGAGTTGCATTGAGTTGTGTTGACTAGGGTTGAGTTGTGTTGACTTGGGTTGAGTTGTGTTACATTGCGTTAAGTTTCATTGAGTTGAGTTGACTTGGGTTGAGTTGTGTTGAGTTGCGCTTCATTGCGTTGATTTGTGTTGACTTGTGTTGAGTTGCGTTGACCTGTGTTGAGTTGCGTTTCATTGCGCTGATTTGTGTTGACCTGTGCTGAGTTGCGTTGACCTGTGTTGAGTTGCGCTTCATTGTGTTGATTTGTGTTGACTTGTGTTGAGTTGCGTTGACCTGTGTTGAGTTGCGTTTCATTGCGTTGATTTGTGTTGACTTGTGTTGAGTTCCGTTGGGTTGCATTGTGTTGACTTGTGTTGCATTGTTGAGTTGTGTCACCACCCCAGTCCCCCTTCCCTTCCCACCCTCAGTCAGTTGAGTTGTGTTGTGTTGACTTGTCTTGAGTTGAGCTGACTTGTCTTGAGTTGTGTGGACTTGAGTTGTGTGTTGCCTTGTGTTGACTTGCGTTGAGTTGACTTGTCTTGAGTTGTGTTGACTTGGGTTGAGTTGTGTGTTGCCTTGTGTTGAGTTGACTTGTCTTGTGTTGTGTTCACTTGGGTTGAGTTGTGTTGAGCTGCATTGAGTCATTGTGTTGAGTTGTGTTGAATTGCGTTGAGTTGACTTGTCTTGAGTTGCATTGAATTGTGCTGAGTTGCGTTGTCTTGAGTTGTGTTGACTTGTCTTGAGTTGTGTTGACTTGCGTTGCATTGTGTTGAGTTGTGTTGACTTGCGTTGAGTTGACTTGTCTTGAGCTGCATTGACTTGTGTTGAGTTGTGTTGACTTGCGTTGAGTTGACTTGTCTCGAGTTGTGTTGACTTGTCTTGAGTTGTGTTGACTTGTCTTGAGTTGTATTGAGTTGCATTGAGTTGTGTTGACTTGTCTTGAGTTGTGTTGACTTGGGTTGAGTTGCATTGAGTCATTGGGTTGTGTGTTGTGTTGAGTTGTGTTGACTTGCGTTGAGTTGACTTGTCTTGAGTTGTGTTGACTTGCCTTGAATTGTGTTGACTTGGGTTGTGTTGACTTGCCTTGAGTTGTGTTGACTTGCCTTGAGTTGGGTTGACTTGCGTTGAGTTGACTTGTCTTGAGTTGTGTTGAGTTGCCTTGAGTCATTGGGTTGTGTGTTGTGTTGAGTTGTGTTGACTTGCATTGAGTTGACTTGGCTTGAGTTGTATTGACTTGGGTTGAGTTGTGTTGACTTGTCTTGAGTTGTGTTGACTTGTCTTGAGTTGTGTTGACTTGTCTTGAGTTGCATTGACTTGTGTTGACCTTCATTGAGTTGTGTTGACTTGCATTGACTTTCCTTGACTTGTGTTGAGTTGTGTTGACTTGGGTTGACTTGTCTTGAGTTGTGCGTTGTGTGTTGTTGCGTTGTGTCCCCCTCAATCGCTCACCTCATTGGCCAGCATCTCCAGCTGGCTCCTCTCCCTCCCTCCCTCCTCCCCAAAGGCCCCGCCCAGCTGCCAGACCTTGAGCCCGCCCCCTCCGTCCCCGGCGGCCAATAGCTGCGCCCGCCGGGGGTTGAACTCCAGGCAGTAGGCGGGCTCTGGGCTTTGACGGACGGAGAGCGAGGGCTTCTGGGAGTTCTGGCCAAAGTCAAAGAGATGAACTTCCCCTGGGGAAAGACAGAGTAATTTATTCTAATTTTATTCGGCAAATTTTAATATTTTAATACATTTAAATTCTAATACATTTAAATTTAGATCAATATGTTAATACTCAATGTAGTAAATTAAATAAAAATTGAACTTCATTTCATGAAATTTAAATTTTAATTTCATCTTCAGTAGTAGTAGTAGTAATAGTAGTAGTAACAGTAGTAGTAGTAATTATAATAATAGCAGCAGTAGTAATAGCAGTAGTAATAGCAGTAGTAATAGTAGTAATAGCAGTAGTGGCAATGGCAATAGAAGTAGTAGTAATAGTGGTGGTAGTAATAGCAGTAGTAACAATAATAGTAGCAGCAGCAGCAGCAGTAGCAATGGCAATAGAAGTAGTAGTAGTAATAGTAGTGATAATAGTAGCAGTAGTAGTAATAATAGTAGCAGTAGCAGGAATAGTAATAGTAGTAGTAATAGCAGTAGTAGCGATATCAGTAGTAACAGTAGTAGTAGTAACAATACTAGCAGTAATAGTAGTAGTAATAGTAATAATAGCAGTAATGAATAGCGGTAGTAGTAATAGTAATAGTGGTAGTAGTAATAGCAGCAGCAATAGCAATAGTGGTAGTAGTAATAGCAGCAGTAGTAATAGTAGTAGCAGCAATAGTAGTGGTAACAATAGTAATAGTAGCAATAGTAGTAGTAATAGTAGTAATAGCAGTAATAATAGCAGCAGTAGTAATGATAGTAGTAGTAGTAATAGTGGTAGTAGTAATAGCAGTAGTGGTAATAGTGGTAGTAGCAATAGCAGTAGTAGTAGTGATAGTGGTAATAGTGGTAGTAGCAATAGCAATAGTAGTAGTGATAGTAGTAGTAGTAGTGATAGTAGTAGTAGTAGTAGTACCTTCCCCTGTAGCAGCGGCGAAGACCAGGGGCCGGACGGGGGACCACCGGACCCCGAAAACATACTTCCTGGAGAGCTGCAGGGATACTAGGGGCTGCGCTTGCAACATGGAGTAGAGGTGAACATGGCCGTCGGTCCCTCCGCTCAGAAAGAGGTTCCTCTCGGGAGGAAGAGTAATAAATAAAAGAGTAGTAAGTAAGAAGAATGAAGCGAAAGCAGTGAGCAAGAGTAACAAGTAATGAGTAAGAAAAAAACACCACAACCGAACAATAATAATATAATAAAAGTCTAATAACATCTTCCTGTAGTAGTAGCAACATCTTCCTGTAGTAGTAGTAATAGTAATAATAGTAATAGTAGTAATAGTAGTAGCAACATCAAAACAGCAGTAGTAACGGTAATAATAGTAATAGTAGTAGTAAATAGTAGTAGCAACAAAACAGCAGTAGTAACAGTAATAACAGTAGTAGTAGTAGTAGTAGTAGTAGTAACAAAAAACAACAGTAGTAACAGTAACAGTAACAGTAGCAATAATAATAATAACACTAATAACAGCAGTAGTAGTAAGAGTAATAATAGTAGTAATAATAACAGCAATAGTAGTAACGACAACAAAACAATAGTAGTAACAGTAATAATAGTAATAGCGGTAACAATAGTAGTAGTAATAGTAGCAGTAGTAACAACAACAAAACAGTAGTAATAGTAATAGTAATAATAGCAATAGTAGTAACAACAACAAAACAATAGTAGTAACAGTAATAATAGTAATAATAGTAACAATAGTAGTAGTAGTAGTAGTAACAACACAGTAGTAACAGTAATAATAGTAATAGTAGCAACAGTAGTAGTAGTAGTAGTAGTAACAACAACAACACAGTAATAACAGTAATAGTAATAATAAACACCCCCGGGCCTCACCTGTGGAAGGGCGAGCAGCTGAGCGAGTAGACGGGCCCGCCGTGGGGCGCAAAGGCCATCTGGGCCGGGGCCTTGAGGGGCAGGCCGCCCCCCGTGTGGGGCGGCCCCACGGCGGGGGTCTCGGCCCCCGCCCAGCACTTGAGGAGGTCGCCTCCCTCGGTCCCGGCCACGAAAACCGTGGGGTCAAAGGGGGAGAAGGAGAGGGCCGTGACCCCCAGCGGGGCGTCCCCACGGCAAATCTGTGGGGCGGGAGGAAAGGAGAGGAGAGTGAGTTAAGAGGGGAAATCTATGGGGCAGGAGAGTAGCGCCACCCATAATGCTGTGGGGCAGGAGGAGGAAATGAAGGGGGCTGTGAGTTAACACAGTAAATCTGTGGGGCGGGAGAGAAGGAAAGGAGGGGGCCGTGACCCCCAGGGGGTGTCCCCACGGCAAATCTGTGGGGCGGGAGGAGGAAAGGAGGAGGGTGTGAGTTAACACGGGAAATCTGTGGGGCAGGAGGAAAGGAGAGGGGTGTGAGTTAAGAGGGGAAATCTGTGGGGCAGGAGGAAAGGAGAGGGGTGTGAGTTAAGAGGGGAAATCTGTGGGGCAGGAGGAAAGGAGAGGGGTGTGAGTTAAGAGGGGAAATCTGTGGGGCAGGAGGAAAGGAGAGGGGTGTGAGTTAAGAGGGGAAATCTGTGGGGCAGGAAGGTGGCGCCCCCCATAATGCTGTGGGGCAGGAGGAGGAAATGAGGGGGCGTGAAATCTGTGGGGCAGGATAAATCTGTGGGGCACGGGAAATCTGTGGGGCAGGAGGAAAGGAGGGGGCGTACCCAAGGTGGCGCCCCCCATAATGCTGTGGGGCAGGAGAGGAGGAAAGGAAGGGGCCGTGACCCCCAGCGGGGCGTCCCCACGGCAAATCTGTGGGGCGGGAGGAGAAAAGGAGAGGGGTGTGAGTATCTGTGGGGCGGGAGGAGGAGGGTGTGAGTTGCCAGGGGGAATCTGTGGGGCAGGAGGGTGGCACCCCCCATAATGCTGTGGGGCAGGAGGAGGAAATGAGGGGGCATGAAATCTGTGGGGCATGGGAAATCTGTGGGGCAGGAGGAGGAAAGAAGGGGGCGTGAGTACCCAAGGTGGAGCCCCACATAATGCTGTGGGGCAAGAGGAAATTAGGAGGCTGTGAGTAACCAAGGTGGAGCCCCCCATAATGCTATGGGGCAGGAGGAGGAAAGGAGGGGGGGTGAGTAACCACGGGGGCGCCCCCCATAATGCTGTGGGGCAGGAGGAAATTAGGGGGCTGTGAGTAAGCAAGGTGGAGCCCCCCCATAATGCTGTGGGGCAAGAGGAGGAAGGGTTCAAAGGGGGAGAAGAAGAGGGCCGTCACCCCCAGCGGGGCGGCCCCACAGCAAATCTGTGGGGCAGGAGGAAAGGAGAGGGGTGTGAGTATCTGTGGGGCGGGAGGAGGAAATGAGGGGATTGTGAGTTAACACGGGAAATCTGTGGGGCAGGAGGAGGATATTAGGGGGCTGTGAGTAACCAAGGTGGAGCCCCACATAATGCTGTGGGTCAGGAGAAGGAAATGAGGGGGGTATGAAATCTGTGGGGCAGGAACTATCTGTGGGGCAGGAGGAGGAAAGGAGGGGGCTGTGAGTACCCAAGGTGGCGCCCCACATAATGCTGTGGGGCAAGAGGAGGAAGGGTTCAAAGGGGGAGAAGGAGAAGGCCGTGACCCCCAGCAGGGCGTCCCCACGGCAAATCTGTGGGGCGGGAGGAGAGGGGTGTGAGTATCTGTGGGGCGGGAGGAGGAGAGTGTGAGTTAACAGGGGGAATCTGTGGGGCAGGAGGAAAGGAGAGGGATGTGAGTTAACAGGGGAAATCTGTGGGGCAGGAGGAGGAAAGGAGGGTGTGAGTTAACAGGGGAATTCTGTGGGGCAGGAGGGTGGCGCCCCCCATAATGCTGTGGGGCAGGAGGAGGAAAGGAGGGGGCGTGAAATCTGTGGGGCATGGGAAATCTGTGGGGCAGGAGGAGGAAATTAGGGGGTTGTGAGTACCCAAGGGGGCGCCCCCCATAATGCTGTGGGGCAGGAGGAAGAAATCTGTGGGGAGTTGTGAGTTAACACAGGAAATCTGTGAGGCAGGAAGAAAAGAGGGGGGTGTGAGTACCCAAGGGGGCGCCCCACATAATGCTGTGGGGCAGGAGGAAATGAGGGGACCGTGAGTTTCCACAGGAAATCTGTGGGGCAGGAAGAAAGGAGGGGGGCGTGAGTACCCAAAAGGGCGCCCCACATAATGCTGTGGGACAGGAGGAAATGAGGGGGCCGTGAGTTTCCACAGGAAATCTGTGGGGCAGGAAGAAAGGAGGGGAACATGAGTACCCAAGGGGGCGCCCCACATCATGCTATGGGGCAGGAGGAAATGAGGGGGCCGTGAGTTTCCACAGGAAATCTGTGGGGCAGGAAGAAAGGAGGGGGGGCGTGAGTACCCAAGGGGGCGCCCCACATAAGGCTGTGGGGCAAGAGGAGGAAGGGTTCAAAGGGGGAGAAGGAGAGGGCCATGACCCCCAGCGGGGCGTCCCCACAGCAAATCTGTGGGGCGGGAGGAAAGGAGAGGGGTGTGAGTATCTGTGGGGCGGGAGGAGGAAAGGAGGAGGGTGTGAGTTAACAGGGGAAATCTGTGGGGCAGGAGGAGGAAATGAGGGGGCTGTGAGTATCTGTGGGGCAGGAGGAGGAAATGAGGGGGTTGTGAGTATCTGTGGGGCAGGAGGAGGAAATGAGGGGGATGTGAGTTCCCATGGGAAATCTGTGGGGCAGGAGGAGGAAATGAAGGGGGCTGTGAGTTAACACAGTAAATCTGTGGGGCAGTAGGAAAGGAGGGGGTTGTGGGTACCCAAGGTGGAGCCCCACATAATGCTATGGGGCAAGAGGAGGAAATGGAGGGGGCTGTGAGTTAACACAGTAAATCTGTGGGGCAGGAGGAAATCAGGGGGCTGTGAGTAACCAAGGTGGAGCCCCCCATAATGCTGTGGGGCGGGAGGAGGAAAGGAGGAGGGTGTGAGTATCTGTGGGGCGGGAGGAGGAAAGGAGGAGGGTGTGAGCACCCAAGGTGGCGCCCCATATAATGCTATGGGGCAGGAGGAAATTAGGGGGCTGTGAGTAAGCAAGGTGGAGCCCCACATAATGCTGTGGGGCAGGAGGAGGAAAGGAGAGGGGTGTGAGTATCTGTGGGGCGGGAGGAGGAAAGGAGGAGGGTGTGAGTACCCAAGGTGGCACCCCACATAATGCTATGGGGCAGGAGGGAATTAGGGGGTTGTGAGTAACCAAGGTGGAGCCCCACATAATGCTATGGGGCAGGAGGAAATTAAGGGGCTGTGAGTAACCAAGGTGGAGCCCCCCATAATGTTATGGGGCAGGAGGAAATGAGGGGGCTGTATCTGTGGGGCAGGAGGAGGAAATTAGGGGGCTGTGAGTAACCAAGGTGGCGCCCCACATAATGCTGTGGGGCAACAGGAGGAAGGGTTCAAAGGGGGAGAAGGAGAGCGCCGTGACCCCCAGCGGGGCGTCCCCACGGCAAATCTGTGGGGCAGGAGGAAGAAATTAGGGGGCTGTGAGTTCCCAAGGTGGTGAAATCTGTGGGGCAGGAACAATCTGTGGGGCAGGAGGAGGAAAGGAGGGGTTGTGAATATCTGTGGGGCGGGAGGAGGAAAGGAGGAGGGTGTGAGTTCCCAGGGGAAATCTGTGGGGCAGGAGGAGGAAATTAGGGGGCTGTGAGTAACCAAGGTGGTGCCCCCCATAATGCTGTGGGGCAGGAGGAAAGGAGGGGGCCGTGAGTTTCCACAGGAAATCTGTGGGGCAGGAAGAAAGGAGGGGGGCATGAGTACCCAAGGGGGCGCCCCCCATAATGCTGTGGGGCAGGAGGAGGAAAGGAAGGGGCATGAAATCTGTGGGGCAGGATAAATCTGTGGGGCACAGGAAATCTGTGGGGCTGGAGGAGGAAATTAGGGGGTTGTGAGTACCTAAGGGGGCGCCCCCCATAATGCTGTGGGGCAGGAGGAAATGAGGGGGCATGAAATCTGTGGGGCAGGAGAAATCTGTGGGGCAGGAGGAGGAAATGAGGGGGATGTGAGTTCCCAGGGAAAATCTGTGGGGCAGGAGGAAAGGAGAGGGGCATGAGTACCCAAGGGGGCACCCCCATAATGCTATGGGGCAGGAGGAGGAAAGGAGGGGGGCCCAACCCTGACCCCCAACCCTGACCCCCAACCCCAACCCTCAACCCCGACCCCCCAGCTGACCTTCTTGGGCCTAGCCCCCCGGGGGATCTGCCGTGGGGCCAAGGCGAAGCCGGCCACGGGTTCGAGGAGCCCCTCCTTCTCCTCCTGCCATAGGAGGATCTTGCCGTCGGTCGAGGAGCTCAGGAGGCGGGGCTGCTTGTCGCCCGGCAACCACGTCACCTGATCGGGGGGGGGAGAAGGGAGGGCGGCCATCTTGGATTTCCGATTCAAGAAACCGAATTCATCGAAATCGAGATGGAAGGGTGTGCGAGTCGTCCTGCAGTCACGTGACAGGAAGTGAGCAAGGGACACTTCCTTCCCCGGCTCACGTGACAGGAAGTGAAAACAGGGCCCGCCCTCCCCCGGCTCACACGACAACGGGGTCCGTGTGCCAGTCGCTCGCGGGTCACATGACAGGAAGTCAGCAAGGGACACTTCCTTCCCTGGCTCACATGACAGGAAGTCGGGGCCACACCCTTCCTGAGTCACACGACAGGAAGTGAGCAAGGGACACATGACAGGAAGTCAGCAAAGGACCCGCCCTCCCCCCTGGGTCACCTGACCCCTTTTCACCCACCTGCTACACGGGGTCCGTGTGCAAGTCGTCCTGCATCACATGACAGGAAGTCAGCAAGGGACACTTCCTTCCCTAGCTCACACGACAGGAAGTCAACAGGACACTTCCTTCCCACGGCAGGAAGTCAGAACAGGGCCCGCCCTCCCCCGGGTCACATGACCCCTTTTCACCCACCTGCCACACGGGGTCCGTGTGCAAGTCATCCTGCGTCCCATGACAGGAAGTCAGAAAGGGCCACACCCTTCCTGAGTCACACGACAGGAAGTGAGCGAGGGGCACATGACAGGAAGTAAGCAAAGGACCCGCCCTCCCCCGGCTCACATGACCCCTTTTCACCCACCTGCTACACGGGATCCGTGTGCAAGTCGTCTTGCATCACATGACAGGCAGTTAGCAAGGGACACTTCCTTCCCTGGCTGACATGACAGGAAGTCAAAGCAGGGCCACACCCTTCCTGAGTCCCACGACAGGAAGTGAGCGAGGGACACATGACAGGAAGTCAGCAAAGGACCCGCCCTCCCCCGGGTCACCTGACCCCTTTTCACCCACCTGCTACACGGGGTCCGTGTGCCAGTCGTCCTGCATCACATGACATGACAGGAAGGCAGAAAGGTACACTTCCTTCCCTGGCTCACATGACAGGAAGTCAGGGCCACACCCTTCCTGAGTCACACGACAGGAAGTGAGCAAGGGACACATGACAGGAAGTCAGCAACGGACCCGCCCTCTGGGTCACCTGACCCCTTTTGACCCACCTGCTACACGGGGTCCGTGTGCAAGTCGTCCTGCGTCACATGACAGGAAGTCAGCAAGGGACACTTCCTTCCCTGGCTCCCATGACAGGAAGTCAGGCGGGGACCCGCCCTCCCCCTGGGTCACCTGACCCACATTTTGGGGACACGCCTACCTGCTACACGGGGTCCGTGTGCGAGTCGCCCTGCATCCCATGACAGGAAGTCAGAAAGGGCCACACCCTTCCTGAGTCACATGACGGGAAGTCAGCAGGGGCCACTTCCTTTCCCCGGCTCACACGACAGGAAGTCAACAGAACACTTCCTTCCCACGACAGGAAGTCAGAACAGGGCCCGCCCCCTGGGTCACCTGACCCCTTCTGACCTTCCTGGTACACGGGGTCCGTGTGCAAGTCGCCCTGCATCACATGACAGGTACACTTCCTGTGCTAGGTCACATGTGCTAGGTCACACGACAGGAAGTGAGCGAGGGGCACATGACAGGAAGTCGGCAAAGGACCCGCCCTCCCCCGGGTCACCTGACCCACATTTCGGAGCCCCGCCTACCTGGTACACGGGGTCCGTGTGCGAGTCGTCCGTCATCCCGCTCTTCCAGATCAGTGGGTCTTCCGGCCGGCCAGTGTCCCAGACCAGGACTTCCCCACTGAACAGCCCCACTGAAAGGAAGAGAGGGGCCCGATTGGCCGAGGGAGGGAAGACCCGCCCCTTCCTCCCCTTTGAGCCAATCGGGTTGGGGAAGGCGGGGCAAGGGGCGCCGGGTTGGCCGAGGAACGGAAGACCCGCCCCTTCCTCCCGCTGGCCCCACTGAAGAGCCCCACGGCGAGGGGAGAGAAGCCGGATTGGCCGATGGAGGGAAGACCCGCCCCTTCCTCCCGCTGGAGCCAATGGGGTTGTGGAGGGAGAGGCCGGATTGGCCAATGGGGTACAGGACCTCCCCCCTACTAACTAGCCCCACAGCAGGACTTCCCCACTGAACAGCCCCACTGCGAGGGGAGAGGTCCGATTGGCCGACGGGCCGGAAGACCCACCCCTTCCTCCCACTGGAGCCAACTGGGGTTGGGGAGGGAGAGGCCGGGTTGGCCAATGGGATGCAGGACCCGCCCCCTACCAACTAGCCCCACAACAGGACTTCCCCACTGAACAGCCCCACTGCGAGGGGAGAGGAGAAGCCGGATTGGCCGACGGAAGCAAGACCCGCCCCTTCCTCCCGCTTGAACCAATCGGGTGTGGGGAGAGAGAGGACGGATTGGCTGACGGGCCGGAAGACCCGCCCCTTCCTCCCACTCGAGACAATCGGGTTCGGGGAGAGAAAGGCCGGATTGGCCAACTAAGACCCACCCCTTCCTCCTGCTACAACCAATAGGGGTTGGGGAAAGAGCTGGGGGGACGAGACACCGGATTGGCCGACGGATACAAGACCCGCCCCTTCCTCCGGCTTGAACCAATCAGGCGTGGGGAGAGAGACACCGGATTGGCCGACGGATGCAAGACCCGCCCCTTCCTCCGGCTTGAACCAATCAGGCGTGGGGAGAGAGACACCAGATTGGCCGATGGATGCAAGACCCGCCCCTTCCTCCCGCTTGAACCAATAGGGATTGGGGAAGGCACTTGGGGGCAGAGAAAGTCCGGATTGGCCGATGGGCCGTAAGACCCGCCCCTTTCTCCCACTTGAAACAATCGGGTTCGGGGAGAGAAAGGCCGGATTGGCCGACGGCCCGTAAGACCCGCCCCTTCCTGCTGCTACATCCAATAGGGGTTTGGGGAAGGTGGGGGGACGTAAGACCGATTGGCCGGCGGGACACAAGACCCGCCCCTTCCTCCCGCTTGAACCAATAGGGGTTGGGGAAGGCGGGGACAAGACACCAGATTGGCCGATGGATGCAAGACCCGCCCCTTCCTCCCGCTTGAACCAATAGGGGTTGGGGAGAGAAAGGCTGGATTGTCCGACGGGCCGTAAGACCCGCCCCTTCCTCCCGCTTGAACCAATAGGGGTTGGGGAAGGCGGGGTCGAGACACCGGATTGGCCGATGGATGCAAGGCCCGCCCCTTTCTCCCGCTAGAGCCAATAGGGGGTTTGGGGAAGGTGGGGGGACAGGAGGCTGGATTGGCTGACAGGACGCAAGACCCGCCCCTTCCTGCTGCTTGAACCAATAGGGGTTGGGGAAGGAACTGGGGAAAAGAGACACCGGAATGGCCAATGGGATGGAAGACCCGCCCCTTCCCCCCTCTTGAACCAATAGGGATTGAGGAAGGTGGGGACAAGACACCGGGTTGGCTGATGGTATAGAAGACCCGCCCCTTCCTCCCGCTTGAACCAATAGGTGTTGGGGAAGGCGGGGACGAGACACCGGGTTGGCCGACGGGACGAAGACCCTCCCCTTCCTGCTGCTACAGCCAATAGGGGTTGGGGAAGGAACTGGGGGGGACGAGACGCCAGTATGGCCAATGGATGCAAGACCCGCCCCTTCCTCCCGCTTGAACCCAATAGGGATTGAGGAAGGCGGGGACGAGACACCGGGTTGGCCGACGGGCCGTAAGACCCACCCCTTCCTCCCGCTTGAACCAATAGGGGTTGGGGAGAGAAAGGCTGGATTGGCCGACAGGCCGTAAGACCCGCCTCTTCCTGCTGCTACAGCCAATAGGGGTTGGGGAATGAACTGGGGGGACGCAAGACCCGCCCCTTCCTCCCGCTTGAACCAAGAGGGGTTGGGGAAGGCGGGGACAAGACACTGGGTTGGCCAATGGGATGGAAGAACCGCCCCTTCCTCCCGCTAGAGCCAATAGGGGTTGGGGAAGGCGGGGTCAAGACACTGGGTTGACCGATGGGATGGAAGACCCGCCCCTTCCTCCCGCTAGAGCCAATAGGGGTTGGGGAAGGCGGGGTCAAGACACTGGGTTGACCGATGGGATGGAAGACCCGCCGCTTCCTCCCGCTAGAGCCAATAGGGGGTTTGGGGAAGGTGGGGGGACGTAAGACCCGCCCCTTCCTCCCGCTTGAACCAATAGGGGTTGGGGAAGGCAGGGACAAGACACCGGATTGGCCGGCGGGATGCAAGACCCGCCCCTTCCTCCCGCTGGATCCAATCGGATTGGGGAGAGAAAGGCCGGATTGGCCGACGGGACGCAAGACCCGCCCCTTCCTCCCGCTTGAACCAATAGGGGTCGGGGAGAGAAAGGCTGGATTGGCCGGCAGGATGCAAGACCCGCCCCTTCCTCCCGCTTGAACCAATAGGGGTTGGGGAGAGAAAGGCTGGATTGGCCGACCGGCTGCAAGACCCGCCCCTTCCTCCCACTCGAGACAATCGGGTTCAGGGAGAGGATTGGTTGACGTGCCGTAAGACCCGCCCCTTCCTCCCGCTTGAACCAATTGGGATTGAGGAAGGTGGGGGGGGATGTAAAACCGATCAAGACCCGCCCCTTCCTCCCGCTTGAACCAATAGGGGTTGGGGAGAGAAAGGCTGGATTGGCCGACGGGCCGTAAGACCCGCCCCTTCCTCCCGCTTGAACCATTGGGGTCAGGGAGAGGAAGGCCGGATTGGCCGACGGGACGCAAGACCCGCCCCTTCCTCCCGCTTGAACCATTGGGGTCAGGGAGAGGAAGGCCGGATTGGCCGACGGGACGCAAGACCCGCCCCTTCCTCCCGCTTGAACCAACAGGGGTTGGGGAGAGAAAGGCCCGATTGGCCGACTAAGACCCGCCCCTTCCTCCCGCTTGAACCAATAGGGGATGGGGAAGGCGGGGACGAGGCCCCGGATTGGCCTACCGGCGAGGACGGACGGGCGTCGCGGGTGGAAGGCCAGCCCCATAGCGGCGCTGGGGGCCTCCAGGACCAGATCGGGGCGCTGGGGGTCGGGGGCCCGGCGGTCGAGGTTCCAGGCGCAGACGTAGGATTTGTCGGCCCCCCAGTCGCCGTCGTCCAATCTGGGGGGAAATATTCGGGGAGAAAAATATATGGGGGGAATATATTCGGGGTGAAATATCTCTAGGGGGAATATGTTCGGGGTGAAATATCTCTGGGGGAAATATATTCGGGGGGAAATATCTCTGGGGTGAAATATATCTGGGGGGAATGTATTCGGGGGAACATCTTTGGGGTGAAATATCTGGGGGGAATATATTCGGGGGGAATATCTTTGGGGTGAAAAATCTTCGGGAGGAATATCTTTGGGGTGAAATATCTTTGTGGGGAATATCTTTGGGGTGAAAAATCTTCGGGGGGAATATCTTTGGGGTATAAAATCTTCGGGGGGAATATCTCTGGGGGGAATATATTGGGGGGAAATATATGGGGGGGAATATATTCGGAGTGAAATATCTCTAGGGGGAATATGTTCGGGGTGAAATATCTCTGGGGGAAATATATTCGGGGGGAATATCTTTGGGGTGAAATATATCTGGGGGGAATGTATTCGGGGGAACATCTTTGGGGTGAAATATCTGGGGGGAATATATTCGGGGGGAATATCTTTGGGGTGAAAATCTCTGGGGGGAATATGTTCGGGGTGAAATATCTCTGGGGGGAAATATCTTCGGGGGAAATATATTTGGGGTGAAATATCTCTGGGGAGAGAAATCTTTGGGGTGAAAAATCTTCAGGGGGGAATATCTATGGGGAGAAAAATATTCGGGGGAAATATTTTTGGGGTGAAATATCTCTGGGGAGAAAAATCTTTGGGGTGAAAAATCTTTGGGGGGAATATATTCGGGGTGAAATATCTCTGGGGAGAAAAATCTTTGGGGGGAATATCTTTGGGGTGAAAAATCTTCGGGGGGAATATCTCTGGGGGGAATATATTGGGGGGAAATATATGGGGGGGAATATATTCGGGGGAAAATCTCTCCGGGGGGAATATATTCGGGGTGAAATATCTCTGGGGTGAAAAATCTTTGGGGTGAAATATCTCTGGGGGGAATATATGGGGGGGAAATATAAGGGGGGAATATATATGGGGAAAATATCTCCGGGGGGAATATGTTCGGGGTGAAATATCTTTGGGGGGGAATATCTCTGGGGTGAAAAATCTTCGGGGGGGAATATCTCTGGGGTGAAAAATCTTCGGGGGAAATATCTTTGGGGTGAAATATCTCTGGGGAAAATATCTTTGGGGTGAAATATCTGGGGAGAAAAATCTTTGGGGGGAATATCTATGGGGAGAAAAATATTCGGGGGAAATATCTTTGGGGTGAAATATTTCTGGGGGGAAAATATATATGGGGAAAATATCTCCAGGGGGAATATCTTTGGGGTGAAATATCTTTGGGGAGAAAAATCTTCGGGGGGGAATATCTTTGGGGTGAAAAATCTTTGGGGGGGAAATATCTTTGGGGTGAAAAATCTTTGGGGGGGAATATCTTTGGGGTGAAAAATCTTCGGGGGGGAAATATCTTTGGGGTGAAAAATCTTTGGGGGGGAATATCTTTGGGGAGAAAAATCTTCGGGGGGGAATATCTTTGGGGTGAAAAATCTTTGGGGGGGAATATCTTTGGGGTGAAAAATCTTTGGGGGGGAATATCTTTGGGGTGAAAAATCTTCGGGGGGAAAATATCTTTGGGGTGAAAAATCTCTGGGGGGGAAATCTCTTTGGGGTGAAATATCTCTGGGGTGAAATATCTCAGGGGGGAATATATTCGGGGTGAAATATCTCTGGGGGAAATATCTTTGGGGTGAAATATCTCTGGGGAGAAAAATCTTCGGGGAAATATCTTTGGGGTGAAAAATCTCTGGGGGAAATATCTCTGGGGTGAAATATCTTTGTGGTGAAATATCTCTGGGGGGAATATATTCGGGGTGAAATATCTTTGGGGAGAGAAATCTTTGGGGGGGAATATCTTTGGGGTGAAAAATCTCTGGGGTTAAATATCTTTGGGGTGAAAAATCTTCGGGGGGAATATCTCTGGGGGAAATATCTTTGGGGTAAAATATCTCCAGGGGGAATATATTCGGGGTAAAATATCTCTGGGGGGGAATATATTTGGGGTGAAATATCTCTGGGGGGAATATCTTTGGGGTGAAAAATCTTCAGGGGGAATATCTCTGGGGGGAATATATGGGGGGGAAATATATGGGGGGAATATATATGGGGGAAAATATCTCCGGGGGGAATAAATTCGGGGTGAAATATCTCCAGGGGGAAAATATTCGGGGTGAAATATCTCTGGGTGAAATATCTTTGGGGTGAAAAATGTCTGGGGGAAATATCTTTGGGGTGAAATATCTTTGGGGTGAAAAATCTTCGGGGGGAATATCTTTGGGGTGAAATATCTCTAGGGGGAATATGTTCGGGGTGAAATATCTCTGGGGGAAATATATTCGGGGGGAATATCTTTGGGGTGAAATATATCTGGGGGGAATGTATTCGGGGGAACATCTTTGGGGTGAAATATCTGGGGGGAATATATTCGGGGGGAATATCTTTGGGGTGAAAAATCTTCGGGGGGAATATCTTTGGGGTGAAATATCTTTGTGGGGAATATCTTTGGGGTGAAAAATCTTCGGGGGGAATATCTTTGGGGTATAAAATCTTCGGGGGGAATATCTCTGGGGGGAATATATTGGGGGGAAATATATGGGGGGGAATATATTCGGGGTGAAATATCTCTAGGGGGAATATGTTCGGGGTGAAATATCTCTGGGGGAAATATATTCGGGGGGAATATCTTTGGGGTGAAATATATCTGGGGGGAATGTATTCGGGGGAACATCTTTGGGGTGAAATATCTGGGGGGAATATATTCGGGGGGAATATCTTTGGGGTGAAAATCTCTGGGGGGAATATGTTCGGGGTGAAATATCTCTGGGGGGAAATATCTTCGGGGGAAATATATTTGGGGTGAAATATCTCTGGGGAGAGAAATCTTTGGGGTGAAAAATCTTCAGGGGGGAATATCTATGGGGAGAAAAATATTCGGGGGAAATATTTTTGGGGTGAAATATCTCTGGGGAGAAAAATCTTTGGGGGGAATATCTTTGGGGTGAAAAATCTTCGGGGGGAATATCTCTGGGGGGAATATATTGGGGGGAAATATATGGGGGGGAATATATTCGGGGGAAAATCTCTCCGGGGGGAATATATTCGGGGTGAAATATCTCTGGGGTGAAAAATCTTTGGGGTGAAATATCTCTGGGGGGAATATATGGGGGGGAAATATAAGGGGGGAATATATATGGGGAAAATATCTCCGGGGGGAATATGTTCGGGGTGAAATATCTTTGGGGGGGAATATCTCTGGGGTGAAAAATCTTCGGGGGGGAATATCTCTGGGGTGAAAAATCTTCGGGGGAAATATCTTTGGGGTGAAATATCTCTGGGGAAAATATCTTTGGGGTGAAATATCTGGGGAGAAAAATCTTCGGGGGGAATATCTATGGGGAGAAAAATATTCGGGGGAAATATCTTTGGGGTGAAATATTTCTGGGGGGAAAATATATATGGGGAAAATATCTCCAGGGGGAATATCTTTGGGGTGAAATATCTTTGGGGAGAAAAATCTTTGGGGGGAAATATCTTTGGGGTGAAATATCTCTGGGGAAAATATCTTTGGGGTGAAATATCTGGGGAGAAAAATCTTCGGGGGGAATATCTATGGGGAGAAAAATATTCGGGGGAAATATCTTTGGGGTGAAATATTTCTGGGGGGAAAATATATATGGGGAAAATATCTCCAGGGGGAATATCTTTGGGGTGAAATATCTTTGGGGAGAAAAATCTTCGGGGGGGAATATCTTTGGGGTGAAAAATCTTTGGGGGGGAAATATCTTTGGGGTGAAAAATCTTTGGGGGGGAATATCTTTGGGGTGAAAAATCTTCGGGGGGGAAATATCTTTGGGGTGAAAAATCTTTGGGGGGAATATCTTTGGGGTGAAAAATCTTTGGGGGGGAATATCTTTGGGGTGAAAAATCTTCGGGGGGAAAATATCTTTGGGGTGAAAAATCTCTGGGGGGGAAATCTCTTTGGGGTGAAATATCTCTGGGGTGAAATATCTCAGGGGGGAATATATTCGGGGTGAAATATCTCTGGGGGAAATATCTTTGGGGTGAAATATCTCTGGGGAGAAAAATCTTCGGGGAAATATCTTTGGGGTGAAAAATCTCTGGGGGAAATATCTCTGGGGTGAAATATCTTTGTGGTGAAATATCTCTGGGGGGAATATATTCGGGGTGAAATATCTTTGGGGAGAGAAATCTTTGGGGGGGAATATCTTTGGGGTGAAAAATCTCTGGGGTTAAATATCTTTGGGGTGAAAAATCTTCGGGGGGAATATCTCTGGGGGAAATATCTTTGGGGTAAAATATCTCCAGGGGGAATATATTCGGGGTAAAATATCTCTGGGGGGGAATATATTTGGGGTGAAATATCTCTGGGGGGAATATCTTTGGGGTGAAAAATCTTCAGGGGGAATATCTCTGGGGGGAATATATGGGGGGGAAATATATGGGGGGAATATATATGGGGGAAAATATCTCCGGGGGGAATAAATTCGGGGTGAAATATCTCCAGGGGGAAAATATTCGGGGTGAAATATCTCTGGGTGAAATATCTTTGGGGTGAAAAATGTCTGGGGGAAATATCTTTGGGGTGAAATATCTTTGGGGTGAAAAATCTTCGGGGGGAATATCTTTGGGGTGAAATATCTCTAGGGGGAATATGTTCGGGGTGAAATATCTCTGGGGGAAATATATTCGGGGGGAATATCTTTGGGGTGAAATATATCTGGGGGGAATGTATTCGGGGGAACATCTTTGGGGTGAAATATCTGGGGGGAATATATTCGGGGGGAATATCTTTGGGGTGAAAAATCTTCGGGGGGAATATCTTTGGGGTGAAATATCTTTGTGGGGAATATCTTTGGGGTGAAAAATCTTCGGGGGGAATATCTTTGGGGTATAAAATCTTCGGGGGGAATATCTCTGGGGGGAATATATTGGGGGGAAATATATGGGGGGGAATATATTCGGGGTGAAATATCTCTAGGGGGAATATGTTCGGGGTGAAATATCTCTGGGGGAAATATATTCGGGGGGAATATCTTTGGGGTGAAATATATCTGGGGGGAATGTATTCGGGGGAACATCTTTGGGGTGAAATATCTGGGGGGAATATATTCGGGGGGAATATCTTTGGGGTGAAAATCTCTGGGGGGAATATGTTCGGGGTGAAATATCTCTGGGGGGAAATATCTTCGGGGGAAATATATTTGGGGTGAAATATCTCTGGGGAGAGAAATCTTTGGGGTGAAAAATCTTCAGGGGGGAATATCTATGGGGAGAAAAATATTCGGGGGAAATATTTTTGGGGTGAAATATCTCTGGGGAGAAAAATCTTTGGGGTGAAAAATCTTTGGGGGGAATATATTCGGGGTGAAATATCTCTGGGGAGAAAAATCTTTGGGGGGAATATCTTTGGGGTGAAAAATCTTCGGGGGGAATATCTCTGGGGGGAATATATTGGGGGGAAATATATGGGGGGGAATATATTCGGGGGAAAATCTCTCCGGGGGGAATATATTCGGGGTGAAATATCTCTGGGGTGAAAAATCTTTGGGGTGAAATATCTCTGGGGGGAATATATGGGGGGGAAATATAAGGGGGGAATATATATGGGGAAAATATCTCCGGGGGGAATATGTTCGGGGTGAAATATCTTTGGGGGGGAATATCTCTGGGGTGAAAAATCTTCGGGGGGGAATATCTCTGGGGTGAAAAATCTTCGGGGGAAATATCTTTGGGGTGAAATATCTCTGGGGAAAATATCTTTGGGGTGAAATATCTGGGGAGAAAAATCTTTGGGGGGAATATCTATGGGGAGAAAAATATTCGGGGGAAATATCTTTGGGGTGAAATATTTCTGGGGGGAAAATATATATGGGGAAAATATCTCCAGGGGGAATATCTTTGGGGTGAAATATCTTTGGGGAGAAAAATCTTCGGGGGGGAATATCTTTGGGGTGAAAAATCTTTGGGGGGGAAATATCTTTGGGGTGAAAAATCTTTGGGGGGGAATATCTTTGGGGTGAAAAATCTTCGGGGGGGAAATATCTTTGGGGTGAAAAATCTTTGGGGGGGAATATCTTTGGGGAGAAAAATCTTCGGGGGGGAATATCTTTGGGGTGAAAAATCTTTGGGGGGGAATATCTTTGGGGTGAAAAATCTTTGGGGGGGAATATCTTTGGGGTGAAAAATCTTCGGGGGGAAAATATCTTTGGGGTGAAAAATCTCTGGGGGGGAAATCTCTTTGGGGTGAAATATCTCTGGGGTGAAATATCTCAGGGGGGAATATATTCGGGGTGAAATATCTCTGGGGGAAATATCTTTGGGGTGAAATATCTCTGGGGAGAAAAATCTTCGGGGAAATATCTTTGGGGTGAAAAATCTCTGGGGGAAATATCTCTGGGGTGAAATATCTTTGTGGTGAAATATCTCTGGGGGGAATATATTCGGGGTGAAATATCTTTGGGGAGAGAAATCTTTGGGGGGGAATATCTTTGGGGTGAAAAATCTCTGGGGTTAAATATCTTTGGGGTGAAAAATCTTCGGGGGGAATATCTCTGGGGGAAATATCTTTGGGGTAAAATATCTCCAGGGGGAATATATTCGGGGTAAAATATCTCTGGGGGGGAATATATTTGGGGTGAAATATCTCTGGGGGGAATATCTTTGGGGTGAAAAATCTTCAGGGGGAATATCTCTGGGGGGAATATATGGGGGGGAAATATATGGGGGGAATATATATGGGGGAAAATATCTCCGGGGGGAATAAATTCGGGGTGAAATATCTCCAGGGGGAAAATATTCGGGGTGAAATATCTCTGGGTGAAATATCTTTGGGGTGAAAAATGTCTGGGGGAAATATCTTTGGGGTGAAATATCTTTGGGGTGAAAAATCTTCGGGGGGAATATCTTTGGGGTGAAATATCTCTAGGGGGAATATGTTCGGGGTGAAATATCTCTGGGGGAAATATATTCGGGGGGAATATCTTTGGGGTGAAATATATCTGGGGGGAATGTATTCGGGGGAACATCTTTGGGGTGAAATATCTGGGGGGAATATATTCGGGGGGAATATCTTTGGGGTGAAAAATCTTCGGGGGGAATATCTTTGGGGTGAAATATCTTTGTGGGGAATATCTTTGGGGTGAAAAATCTTCGGGGGGAATATCTTTGGGGTATAAAATCTTCGGGGGGAATATCTCTGGGGGGAATATATTGGGGGGAAATATATGGGGGGGAATATATTCGGGGTGAAATATCTCTAGGGGGAATATGTTCGGGGTGAAATATCTCTGGGGGAAATATATTCGGGGGGAATATCTTTGGGGTGAAATATATCTGGGGGGAATGTATTCGGGGGAACATCTTTGGGGTGAAATATCTGGGGGGAATATATTCGGGGGGAATATCTTTGGGGTGAAAATCTCTGGGGGGAATATGTTCGGGGTGAAATATCTCTGGGGGGAAATATCTTCGGGGGAAATATATTTGGGGTGAAATATCTCTGGGGAGAGAAATCTTTGGGGTGAAAAATCTTCAGGGGGGAATATCTATGGGGAGAAAAATATTCGGGGGAAATATTTTTGGGGTGAAATATCTCTGGGGAGAAAAATCTTTGGGGGGAATATCTTTGGGGTGAAAAATCTTCGGGGGGAATATCTCTGGGGGGAATATATTGGGGGGAAATATATGGGGGGGAATATATTCGGGGGAAAATCTCTCCGGGGGGAATATATTCGGGGTGAAATATCTCTGGGGTGAAAAATCTTTGGGGTGAAATATCTCTGGGGGGAATATATGGGGGGGAAATATAAGGGGGGAATATATATGGGGAAAATATCTCCGGGGGGAATATGTTCGGGGTGAAATATCTTTGGGGGGGAATATCTCTGGGGTGAAAAATCTTCGGGGGGGAATATCTCTGGGGTGAAAAATCTTCGGGGGAAATATCTTTGGGGTGAAATATCTCTGGGGAAAATATCTTTGGGGTGAAATATCTGGGGAGAAAAATCTTCGGGGGGAATATCTATGGGGAGAAAAATATTCGGGGGAAATATCTTTGGGGTGAAATATTTCTGGGGGGAAAATATATATGGGGAAAATATCTCCAGGGGGAATATCTTTGGGGTGAAATATCTTTGGGGAGAAAAATCTTTGGGGGGAAATATCTTTGGGGTGAAATATCTCTGGGGAAAATATCTTTGGGGTGAAATATCTGGGGAGAAAAATCTTCGGGGGGAATATCTATGGGGAGAAAAATATTCGGGGGAAATATCTTTGGGGTGAAATATTTCTGGGGGGAAAATATATATGGGGAAAATATCTCCAGGGGGAATATCTTTGGGGTGAAATATCTTTGGGGAGAAAAATCTTCGGGGGGGAATATCTTTGGGGTGAAAAATCTTTGGGGGGGAAATATCTTTGGGGTGAAAAATCTTTGGGGGGGAATATCTTTGGGGTGAAAAATCTTCGGGGGGGAAATATCTTTGGGGTGAAAAATCTTTGGGGGGAATATCTTTGGGGTGAAAAATCTTTGGGGGGGAATATCTTTGGGGTGAAAAATCTTCGGGGGGAAAATATCTTTGGGGTGAAAAATCTCTGGGGGGGAAATCTCTTTGGGGTGAAATATCTCTGGGGTGAAATATCTCAGGGGGGAATATATTCGGGGTGAAATATCTCTGGGGGAAATATCTTTGGGGTGAAATATCTCTGGGGAGAAAAATCTTCGGGGAAATATCTTTGGGGTGAAAAATCTCTGGGGGAAATATCTCTGGGGTGAAATATCTTTGTGGTGAAATATCTCTGGGGGGAATATATTCGGGGTGAAATATCTTTGGGGAGAGAAATCTTTGGGGGGGAATATCTTTGGGGTGAAAAATCTCTGGGGTTAAATATCTTTGGGGTGAAAAATCTTCGGGGGGAATATCTCTGGGGGAAATATCTTTGGGGTAAAATATCTCCAGGGGGAATATATTCGGGGTAAAATATCTCTGGGGGGGAATATATTTGGGGTGAAATATCTCTGGGGGGAATATCTTTGGGGTGAAAAATCTTCAGGGGGAATATCTCTGGGGGGAATATATGGGGGGGAAATATATGGGGGGAATATATATGGGGGAAAATATCTCCGGGGGGAATAAATTCGGGGTGAAATATCTCCAGGGGGAAAATATTCGGGGTGAAATATCTCTGGGTGAAATATCTTTGGGGTGAAAAATGTCTGGGGGAAATATCTTTGGGGTGAAATATCTTTGGGGTGAAAAATCTTCGGGGGGAATATCTTTGGGGTGAAATATCTCTAGGGGGAATATGTTCGGGGTGAAATATCTCTGGGGGAAATATATTCGGGGGGAATATCTTTGGGGTGAAATATATCTGGGGGGAATGTATTCGGGGGAACATCTTTGGGGTGAAATATCTGGGGGGAATATATTCGGGGGGAATATCTTTGGGGTGAAAAATCTTCGGGGGGAATATCTTTGGGGTGAAATATCTTTGTGGGGAATATCTTTGGGGTGAAAAATCTTCGGGGGGAATATCTTTGGGGTATAAAATCTTCGGGGGGAATATCTCTGGGGGGAATATATTGGGGGGAAATATATGGGGGGGAATATATTCGGGGTGAAATATCTCTAGGGGGAATATGTTCGGGGTGAAATATCTCTGGGGGAAATATATTCGGGGGGAATATCTTTGGGGTGAAATATATCTGGGGGGAATGTATTCGGGGGAACATCTTTGGGGTGAAATATCTGGGGGGAATATATTCGGGGGGAATATCTTTGGGGTGAAAATCTCTGGGGGGAATATGTTC
>NC_138758.1:52248387-52250887 GCF_965113315.1 Podarcis vaucheri
ACATACAGATTTACACACACACAAAAAACCTACATACATACATACATACATACATACATTTTACACACACACACACACCCCTTACTCACCCTCTCCGTCGGCTCCGCCCACTCGGCCCGCCAGCCGTCAAACGCGTGGCTCTTCCAGTTCTTCTCCAGCTCCCGGCACACCGGCTCCTCTACTCCTTGGAGGAAGGCCAGCAGGCCGGAGTAGTCCACGGCCCCCGGGGTCGCCGGGGGCCGGCCCTCGAACCCGTCGCCCGTCTGGACCCCGGCGTCCTGGGCGCGGCGGGACTGGGTGGCGGCGTCCGACGCCTGGACGGCCCCCGTCTGGGTGCTTTTCTGCGGGGGGAGAAGTACTACTAGTAGTAGCCCCGGGTACTTGGGTCTCCTGTTTGTAAGTACTACTACTAGTAGTACTATGATTTATTTGTGTCCCACCTACTCTGGTCCTGGGGTCTCCTGATTAGTACTACTACTACTACTACTACTACTACTACTACTACTACTACTAGTAGTAGTAGTAGTAGTAGTAGTAGTACCCCGGGTACTTGGGTCTCCTGTTTGTAACTACTACTAGTAGTACTATGATTTATTTGTGTCCCACCTACTCTGGTCCTGGGGTCTCCTGATTAGTACTACTACTACTACTACTACTACTACTACTAGTAGTAGTAGTAGTAGTAGTAGTAGTAGTAGTAGTACCCCGGGTACTTGGGTCTCCTGTTTGTAACTACTACTAGTAGTACTATGATTTATTTGTGTCCCACCTACTCTGGTCCTGGGGTCTCCTGATTAGTACTACTACTACTACTACTACTACTACTACTAGTAGTAGTAGTAGTAGTAGTAGTAGTAGTAGTAGTAGTACCCCGGGTACTTGGGTCTCCTGTTTGTAACTACTACTAGTAGTACTACTATGCTTTATTTTTATCCCACCTGCTCTGGTCCTGGGGTCTCCTGATTACTACTACGACTACTACTACCACCACCACCACCATTTATTTGTACCCTGCCTAGTCTGAATTACTACTACTACTACAATTTATTTCCCGCCCACTCTGGGACTTGGGTCTCCTGTTTATTATTATTATTACTACTACTACTACTACTACTACTACTACTACCATTTATTAATACCCTGCCTAGTAGTCTGAATTATTATTATTACTATTATTACTATTATTACTATTATTATTATTATTATTATTATTATTATTATTATATAACTAATTATTATTATTATCTATCTATATATATATACACACACACACACACACAGATTATATCGATAGACATTAGATCAATACATATATTGATATATTCAAATTGATTTTATATAGATAGATAGATATATAATATATATAAAATCAATACGAATCGATCAATATATATATTGATCGAATATCTGTCTATCTATCTTTATCTTGATATATATTAATATATTGATCAATATCTATCTCTATCAATCTATCTATCTCTATCTCTATCTATCTATCGATCTATATATATATATATAATCAATATAAATCTATCAATATATGTATCTATCTATCTATCTATATCTATATATCTATATCTATCGTAGATATATAGATATAGATAGATATATAGATACATATATTGATAGATTTATATTGATTATAGATAGATAGATAGATAGATATATAATATATATCTCTATATAGAAAATCAATCAATATATATATATTGATCTAATATCTGTCTATCTTTATATTGATATATATTAATATATCGCTCAATAGATACATATATCTATATCCATCTATTTATATATAGATAGATAGATATAGATATGTAGATAGATATAGATATGTTGATAGATATAGATATGTAGATAGATATAGATATGTAGATATAGATAGATATATAGATACATATATTGATAAATTTATATTGATTTTATATAGAGAGAGATATAATATATATCTATATATAAAATCAGTACGAATCGATCAATATATATATTGATCTAATATCTGTCTATCTATCTTTATATTGATATATATATATTGATATATATTAATATATCGATCAATAGATAGATAGATATAGATATAAAGGTATATAGATAGATATAGATATAGATATTGATATAGATATAAAGGTATAGATATATATAGATATAGATAGATATAGATAGATATAGATATAAAGGTATAGGTATATATAGATATAGATAGATAGATAGATAGATAGAGATATAGATAGATATAAAGGTATAGATATATATGGATAGATAGATATAGATATATATAGATAGATATAAAGGTATAGATATATATAGATAGATAGATATAGATATATATAGATAGATATAAAGGTATAGATATATATATATAGATAGATAGATAGATAGATATAGATATATATAGATAGATATAAAGGTATAGATATATATAGATATAGATAGATATAGATATAAAGGTATAGGTATATATAGATATAGATAGATAGATAGAGATATAGATAGATATAAA
>NC_138758.1:52255887-52318659 GCF_965113315.1 Podarcis vaucheri
AGGTCTCTATTCTCATTATGGAGGGAGGAAGGGGAGGTCTCTATTCTCATTATAGAGGGAGGAAGAGGAGGTCTCTATTCTCATTATGGAGGGAGGAAGGGGAGGTCTCTATTCTCATTATAGAGGGAGGAAGAGGAGGTCTCTATTCTCATTATAGAGGGAGGAAGGGGAGGTCTCTATTCTCATTATGGAGGGAGGAAGGGGAGGTCTCTATTCTCATTATGGAGGGAGGAAGGGGAGGTCTCTATTCTCATTATAGAGGGAGGAAGAGGAGGTCTCTATTCTCATTATGGAGGGAGGAAGGGGAGGTCTCTATTCTCATTATAGAGGGAGGAAGAGGAGGTCTCTATTCTCATTATAGAGGGAGGAAGAGGAGGTCTCTATTCTCATTATGGAGGGAGGAAGAGGAGGTCTCTATTCTCATTATGGAGGGAGGAAGAGGAGGTCTCTATTCTCATTATGGAGGGAGGAAGAGGAGGTCTCTATTCTCATTATAGAGGGAGGAAGAGGAGGTCTCTATTCTCATTATAGAGGGAGGAGGAGGAGGTCTCTATTCTCATTATAGAGGGAGGAAGAGGAGGTCTCTATTCTCATTATGGAGGGAGGAAGAGGAGGTCTCTATTCTCATTATAGAGGGAGGAAGAGGAGGTCTCTATTCTCATTATAGAGGGAGGAAGAGGAGGTCTCTATTCTCATTATAGAGGGAGGAAGAGGAGGTCTCTATTCTCATTATGGAGGGAGGAAGAGGAGGTCTCTATTCTCATTATGGAGGGAGGAAGAGGAGGTCTCTATTCTCATTATAGAGGGAGGAAGAGGAGGTCTCTATTCTCATTATGGAGGGAGGAAGAGGAGGTCTCTATTCTCATTATGGAGGGAGGAAGAGGAGGTCTCTATTCTCATTATGGAGGGAGGAAGAGGAGGTCTCTATTCTCATTATGGAGGGAGGAAGAGGAGGTCTCTATTCTCATTATAGAGGGAGGAAGAGGAGGTCTCTATTCTCATTATAGAGGGAGGAAGAGGAGGTCTCTATTCTCATTATAGAGGGAGGAAGAGGAGGTCTCTATTCTCATTATGGAGGGAGGAAGAGGAGGTCTCTATTCTCATTATGGAGGGAGGAAGAGGAGGTCTCTATTCTCATTATAGAGGGAGGAGGAGGAGGTCTCTATTCTCATTATAGAGGGAGGAAGAGGAGGTCTCTATCTCCATTATGGAGGGAGGAAGAGGAGGTCTCTATTCTCATTATAGAGGGAGGAAGAGGAGGTCTCTATCTCCATTATGGAGGGAGGAAGAGGAGGTCTCTATCCTCATTATAGAGGGAGGAAGAGGAGGTCTCTATCTCCATTATGGAGGGAGGAAGGGGAGGTCTCTATTCTCATTATGGAGGGAGGAAGAGGAGGTCTCTATTCTCATTATGGAGGGAGGAAGGGGAGGTCTCTATTCTCATTATGGAGGGAGGAAGGGGAGGTCTCTATTCTCATTATGGAGGGAGGAAGGGGAGGTCTCTATTCTCATTATGGAGGGAGGAAGGGGAGGTCTCTATTCTCATTATAGAGGGAGGAAGAGGAGGTCTCTATTCTCATTATGGAGGGAGGAAGAGGAGGTCTCTATTCTCATTATGGAGGGAGGAAGAGGAGGTCTCTATTCTCATTATGGAGGGAGGAAGAGGAGGTCTCTATTCTCATTATAGAGGGAGGAAGAGGAGGTCTCTATTCTCATTATGGAGGGAGGAAGAGGAGGTCTCTATTCTCATTATAGAGGGAGGAAGAGGAGGTCTCTATTCTCATTATAGAGGGAGGAAGGGGAGGTCTCTATTCTCATTATAGAGGGAGGAAGGGGAGGTCTCTATTCTCATTATGGAGGGAGGAAGAGGAGGTCTCTATTCTCATTATGGAGGGAGGAAGAGGAGGTCTCTATTCTCATTATGGAGGGAGGAAGGGGAGGTCTCTATTCTCATTATGGAGGGAGGAAGAGGAGGTCTCTATTCTCATTATAGAGGGAGGAAGAGGAGGTCTCTATTCTCATCATAGAGGGAGGAAGAGGAGGTCTCTATTCTCATTATGGAGGGAGGAAGAGGAGGTCTCTATTCTCATTATAGAGGGAGGAAGAGGAGGTCTCTATTCTCATTATAGAGGGAGGAAGAGGAGGTCTCTATCTTCATCATAGAGGGAGGAAGAGGAGGTCTCTATTCTCATCATAGAGGGAGGAAGAGGAGGTCTCTATTCTCATCATAGAGGGAGGAAGAGGAGGTCTCTATTCTCATTATGGAGGGAGGAAGAGGAGGTCTCTATCCTCATTATAGAGGGAGGAAGAGGAGGTCTCTATTCTCATCATAGAGGGAGGAAAGGAGGTCTCTATTCTCATTATGGAGGGAGGAAGAGGAGGTCTCTATTCTCATTATAGAGGGAGGAAGAGGAGGTCTCTATTCTCATTATAGAGGGAGGAAGAGGAGGTCTCTATTCTCATTATAGAGGGAGGAAGAGGAGGTCTCTATCTTCATCATAGAGGGAGGAAGAGGAGGTCTCTATTCTCATTACGGAGGGAGGAAGAGGAGGTCTCTATTCTCATTATGGAGGGAGGAAGAGGAGGTCTCTATCCTCATTATAGAGGGAGGAAGGGGAGGTCTCTATTCTCATCATAGAGGGAGGAAGAGGAGGTCTCTATTCTCATCATAGAGGGAGGAAGGGGAGGTCTCTATTCTCATTATAGAGGGAGGAAGAGGAGGTCTCTATTCTCATTATAGAGGGAGGAAGAGGAGGTCTCTATTCTCATTATAGAGGGAGGAAGAGGAGGTCTCTATTCTCATCATAGAGGGAGGAAGGGGAGGTCTCTATTCCCATTATAGAGGGAGGAAGGGGAGGTCTCTATTCTCATCATAGAGGGAGGAAGGGGAGGTCTCTATTCTCATCATAGACGGAGGAGGAGGTGGTCTCTATTCTCATCATAGAGGGAGGAAGAGGAGGTCTCTATTCTCATTATAGAGGGAGGAAGAGGAGGTCTCTATTCTCATCATAGAGGGAGGAAGAGGAGGTCTCTATTCTCATTATAGAGGGAGGAAGAGGAGGTCTCTATTCTCATTATAGAGGGAGGAAGGGGAGGTCTCTATTCTCATCATAGAGGGAGGAGGAGGAGGTCTCTATTCTCATCATAGAGGGAGGAAGGGGAGGTCTCTATTCTCATCATAGAGGGAGGAAGAGGAGGTCTCTATTCTCATTATAGAGGGAGGAAGAGGAGGTCTCTATTCTCATCATAGAGGGAGGAAGAGGAGGTCTCTATTCTCATTATGGAGGGAGGAAGAGGAGGTCTCTATTCTCATTATAGAGGGAGGAAGAGGAGGTCTCTATTCTCATCATAGAGGGAGGAAGAGGAGGTCTCTATTCTCATTATAGAGGGAGGAAGAGGAGGTCTCTATTTTCTCATATAGGGAGGAAGAGGAAGAGGAGGTCTCTATTTTCTTCTATAGGGAGGAAGATGAAGTCTCTATTTTCTTCTATAGGGAGGAAGAGGAGGTCTCTATTTTCCTATAGAGGGAGGAGGAGGAGGTCTCTATTCTCATTATGGAGGGAGGAAGAGGAGGTCTCTATTCTCATCATAGAGGGAGGAAGGGGAGGTCTCTATTCTCATCATAGAGGGAGGAAGAGGAGGTCTCTATTCTCATTATAAAGGGAGGAAGAGGAGGTCTCTGTTCTCATTATGGAGGGAGGAAGAGGAGGTCTCTATCTCCATTATGGAGGGAGGAAGAGGAGGTCTCTATTCTCATTATGGAGGGAGGAAGAGGAGGTCCCTATTTTCATTAATTAAATTTAATTAAATCCTCGAACCCCCTTCAAATCCCTCCCTCCGGGATCCCCTTCAAATCCTGGGATCTAGAACTCCCTGGAAATCCCGGAACCCCTGGAAATCCCTCCTTCCGGATCCCCCTTCAAATCCCAGATCCCCCTGGAAATCCTGGGATCCCCTTCAAATCCCTCCTTCCGGGATCCCCTTCAAATCCCTCCTTCCGGGATCCCCTTGAAATCCTTCTGGAACCCCTTGAAATCTATCCTTCTGGATCCCCCTTCAAATCCCTCTTTCCAGGATCCCCTTCATATCCCTGCTTCTGGGATCCCCTTGAAATCCTGGGATCTAGAACTCCCTTGAAATCCCGGAACCCCCTGGAAATCCCGGATCCCCCTTCAAATCCCAGATCCCCCTGGAAATCCCTCCTTCCGGGATCCCCCTTCAAATCCCAGATCCCCCTGGAAATCCCGGAACCCCCTTCAAATCCCTCCATCCGGGATCCCCTTCAAATCCCTGCTTCCGGGATCCCCTTGAAATCTCTCCTTCTGGATCCCCCTTCAAATCCCAGATCCCCCTGGAAATCCTGGGATCCCCTTCAAATCCCTCTTTCCGGGATCCCCTTGAAATCCCTCCTTCCGGGATCCCCTTGAAATCCTTCTGGAACCCCTTGAAATCTATCCTTCTGGATCCCCCTTCAAATCCCTCTTTCCAGGATCCCCTTCATATCCCTGCTTCTGGGATCCCCTTGAAATCCTGGGATCTAGAACTCCCTTGAAATCCCGGAACCCCCTGGAAATCCCGGATCCCCCTTCAAATCCCAGATCCCCCTGGAAATCCCTCCTTCCGGGATCCCCCTTCAAATCCCAGATCCCCCTGGAAATCCCGGAACCCCCTTCAAATCCCTCCATCCGGGATCCCCTTCAAATCCCTGCTTCCGGGATCCCCTTGAAATCTCTCCTTCTGGATCCCCCTTCAAATCCCAGATCCCCCTGGAAATCCTGGGATCCCCTTCAAATCCCTCCTTCCGGGATCCCCTTCAAATCCCTCCTTCCGGGATCCCCTTGAAATCCTTCTGGAACCCCTTGAAATCTATCCTTCTGGATCCCCCTTCAAATCCCTCTTTCCAGGATCCCCTTCATATCCCTGCTTCTGGGATCCCCTTTAAATCCTGGGATCTAGAACTCCCTTGAAATCCCGGAACCCCCTGGAAATCCCGGATCCCCCTTCAAATCCCAGATCCCCCTGGAAATCCCTCCTTCCGGGATCCCCCTTCAAATCCCAGATCCCCCTGGAAATCCCGGAACCCCGTTGAAATCCCTCCTTCCAGAATCCCCTTCAAATCCCTGCCTCCGGGATCCACTTGAAATTTCTCCTTCCGGATCCCCTTCAAATCCCAGATCCCCCTGGAAATCCCAGAACCCCCTTCAAATCCCTCCTTCTGGGATCCCCTTCAAATCCCTCCTTCCGGGATCCCCTTCAAACCCCTCCTTCCGGGATCCCCTTCAAACCCCTCCTTCCGGGATCCCCTTCAAATCCCTCCCTCTGGGATCCCCTTGAAATCCCTCCTTCCGGGATCCCCTTCAAACCCCTCCTTCCGGGATCCCCTTCAAATCCCTCCTTCCGGGATCCCCTTGAAATCTCTCCTTCCGGGATCCCCTTCAAATCCACCGAAACGTCGGCTTCCAGAAACTTCCATTTTCATATTCCAAGCGGATCCGAAAATCAATAAAAATTCCTTTATTTCCTTCCAAGTCCGACGGATACAATTCAATGGAAACTTAATTAAATTTACAATTAAATTTAAAATTTAAATGGCGAAACGATGAAATTTCAAAACGAAATTGACATTTAACGATCCAGGGACCAAATTTCAAAACGAAACTGACATTTAATTTGAATTTAAAACGATTTCCTCAAGGATCCAGTGTAAAAATCAAATTCAAATTTGAGGATTAAATGAAAAAAAATAATTTTAAATGAAAAAAATAAATTTAATTTTAAAACGATTTCCTCAAGGATCCAGTGTAAAAATCAAATTCAAATTTGAGGATTAAATGAAAAAAAAATAATTTTAAATGAAAAAAATAAATTTAATTTTAAAACGATTTCCTCAAGGATCCAGTGTAAAAATCAAATTCAAATTTGAGGATTAAATGAAAAAAATAATTTTAAATGAAAAAAATAAATTTAATTTTAAAACGATTTCCTCAAGGATCCAGTGTAAAAATCAAATTCAAATTTGAGGATGAAATGGAAAAAATAAATTGAATTTTGAAACGATTTCTTAAAGGATCCCATGTAAAGATCAAATTCAAATTTAAGGATGAAATGGAAAAAATAAATTTAATTTTGAGGGATCCAATGTAAAAATCAAATTCAAAATGTAAGGATTAAATGGAAAAAATAAATTTAATTTTGAAATGATTTCTTAAAGGATCCAATGTAAAAATCAAATTCAAATTTAAGGATGAAATGGAAAAAAATAAATTTAATTTTGAGGGATCCAATGTAAAAATCAAATTCAAATTGTAAGGATGAATTGAAAAAAATAAATTTTGAAACGATTTCTTAAAGGATCCAATTAAAAAATCAAATTCAAATTCAAGGATGAAATGAAAAAAATTAATTTAATTTTGAGGGATCCAATGTAAAAATCAAATTCAAATTCAAGGATGAAATGGAAAAAATAAATTGAATTTTGAAACGATTTCTGACAGGATCCAATGTAAAAATCAAATTCAAATTTAAGGATGAAATGGAAAAAATAAATTGAATTTTGAAACGATTTCTGAAAGGATCCCATGTAAAAATCAAATTCAAATTTAAGGATGAAATGGAAAAAATAAATTTAATTTTGAGGGATCCAATGTAAAAATCAAATTCAAATTTAAGGATGAAATGGAAAAAATAAATTTAATTTTGAAACGATTTCTGAAAGGATCCGATGTAAAAATCAAATTCAAATTTAAGGATGAAATGAAAAAAATTAATTTAATTTTAAATGAAAAAATATAAATTCAATTTTGAAACGATTTCTTAAAGGATCCCATGTAAAAATCAAATTCAAATTCGAGGATGAAATGGAAAAAATAAATTTAATTTTGAAACGATTTCTGACAGGATCCAATGTAAAAATCAAATTCAAATTTAAGGATGAAATGGAAAAAATAAATTTAATTTTGAGGGATCCAATGTAAAAATCAAATTCAAATTTAAGGATTAATTAAAAAAAATAAATTTAATTTTGAAATGATTTCTTAAAGGATCCAGTGTAAAAATCAAATTCAAATTTAAGGATTTAATGAAAAAAATAAATTTAATTTTAAAAATTAAAGTCAAATTCGATTCAAGAAATAAATTAAAATTTCATTTTTAAATTTAGGGCGGTTCAGAAATCGAGGACAATTTGCCCCCCCCCCAAAAAATAGACAAATTTGAATAAATTTGAATAATCAGAATCAATATAGGCACATTTGAATAAATTTGAATAATCGGAATCAATAGAGACACATTTGAATAAATTTGAAGAATCGGAATCAATACAGACACATTTGAATAAATTTGAATAATCGGAATCAATACAGACACATTTGAATAAATTTGAATAATCGGAATAAACAGACACATTTGATTAAATTTGAATAATCGGAATCAATATAGACACATTTGAATAAATTTGAATAATCGGAATCAATATAGACACATTTGAATAAATTTGAATAATCGGAACCAATATAGACACATTTGAATAAATGGAATCAATATAGACACATTTGAATAAATTTGAATAATCGGAACCAATATAGACACATTTGAATAAATGGAATCAATATAGACACATTTGAATAAATTTGAATAATCGGAATAAACAGACACATTTGATTAAATTTGAATAATCGGAATCAATATAGACACATTTGAATAAATTTGAATAATCGGAATAAATACAGACACATTTGAATAAATTTGAAGAATCGGAATCAATAGAGACACATTGGAATAAATTTGAATAATCGGAATAATTCGGATCCGGAAGCGGAAAATTGGGGAAAATTCTGGGTTTTTCTTCCCGTTTCCCCCGGAAACGACCCCGGAAGCTTCCGGAAAATTCGGGGGGGGCGGAGTCACGACCTCCAAAAGGAGGGGGGCAGGAATCCCTTGGGGAGGGGGATTTCGTTCCGCCGCAAAGATTCCTGGGAAGAGAGGGGGGGAATATTATTATTATTATTATTATTATTATTATCCTGGAACCCCCTTAAAATCCCTCCTTAATATAAGTAATATTATAGTAATACTAATAATAATAATTATGGAAATATTTATTATTATTATTATTATTATTCTTATTCTTATTATTATTATCCTGGAACCCCCTTAAAATCCCTCCTTAATATAAGTAATATTATAGTAATACTAATAATAATAATTATGGAAATATTTATTCTTATTCTTATTCTTATTCTTATTCTTATTCTTATTATTCTAATCCCGGAAGCCCCTTAAAATAATTAGAAATTTCAAAAATTTCAAATGCAATCATTTCCTATTATAATTTCATATTATAATGAATAGGAAATCATAATGATTTTCATATTATAATTTCAAATTAGAATGAAATTCCACAAATGAACTTATAGTTACTATTATTAATAATTTCAATTATTATTAATAATTTCAAATGCAATAATTTCAAAGGCAATAATTCCGAAGGCAATAATTACAAATCTTCATGAAATGCAAATTCTGTATTTGCATATAAAATTATTATTATTATTATTATTATTATTATTATTATTTGCAATACTTTCAAATGCAATAATTTGGAATGCAAATATTTGGAAGAATTTGCAAATAATTTGCAATCATTTTACCTCCAAAAACTGCCTCAGCCGGATAAAGGATCCCATTTGCCCGGCGCTGGTGATCTCTTGGATCCTGCAGGGATCAAGCGGGAGATTTTAATTGCAAAACGGGAAAAACGAAAGGAAATAAATCAAACCAACGAACGAAAATAAATCGAGAAAAAAATAGAAATGTAAATAAAATAGGAAATAAACAGTAAATTAAAAATACATAAACGAAATAGGAAATAAAAATATAAATATAGTAAATATAAATATAAATATAAATAAAATAGGAAATAAACAGTAAATTAAAAATATATAAATGAAATAGTAAATAAGAATATAAATACAAGAAGTAAAAATATAAATATAAATAAAATAGGAAATAAACAGTAAATTAAAAATATATAAATAGGAAATAAATAGGAAATAAAAATATATAGTACATAAAAATATAAATATAAATAAAATAGTGAATAAACAGTAAATTAAAAACATATAAATGAAATAGTAAATAAATAGTAAAAAAATAAATAAATATAGTAAATAAAAATAAAAATATAAATAAAATAGTAAATGATAAATATAAATAACATTGTAAATGAAAAATTTAAATAAAATAGAAAATAAATAGTAAATACAAATAGAAATATAGTAAATAGAAATAGAAATATAAATAAAATAGTGAATGAAAACTATCAATATAAATAACATAGTAAATGAAAAATTTAAATAAAATAGAAAATAAATAGTAAATAAAAATATAGATATAAATAAAATAGTAAACAAATAGTAAATGAAAACTATCAATATAAATAACATAGTAAATGAAAAAATTAAAGTAGAAAATAAATAGTGAATAAAAATATAAATAAAATAGTAAATAAATAGTAAATGAAAACTATAAATATAAATAACATAGAAATGAAAAATTTAAATAAAATAGTAAATAAATAGTAAATATAAATATAAATAAAATAGTAAATGAAAACTATAAAGTAGAAAATAAATAGTAAATAAAAATATAAATATAAATAAAATAGTAAATGGAAAATATAAATGAAACAGTAAATACATAGTAAATGAAAACTATAAATATAAATAACATAGTAAATGAAATTTTTTAATAAAATAGAAAATAAATAGTAAATAAAAATATAAATAAAATAGGAAATGGAAAATATAAATAAAATAGGAAATAAATAGTAAATGAAAACTATAAATATAAATAACATGGTAAATGAAATATTTTAAATAAAGTAGAAAATAAATAGTAAATAAAAATATAAATAAAATAGTAAATGGAAAATATAAATAAAATAGGAAATAAATAGTAAATGAAAACTATCAATATAAATAACATAGTAAATGAAAAATTTTAAGTAGAAAATAAATAGTAAATAAAAATAAAGATATAAATAAAATAGTAAATGGAAAATAGAAATAAAATAGTAGATAAATAGTAAATGAAAAATGAAAATATAAATGAAATAGTAAATAAACAGTAAATGAAAAACATAAACATGAATAAAATAGCAAACGAACAGTAAATGAAAAATAGAAATAATAGAAAATATAAAGAAAATACATAAAAAGGAAAGGAAAATAAATAAAACAAAAACAATAAAATAAACAAACAAAACAAAACATAATAAAGAAAATAGAAAGAAAATAAATAAAAAGGAAAGGAAAATAAATAAAACAAATCAAAAATTAAAATGAATAAAAAGAACAAAACAAAACATAATAAAGAAAATATAAAGAAAATAATTAAAAAATAAAGAAAAATAAATAAATCAAAAACAAAAATTAAAATAAATAAACAAAACAAAATAAAGAAAATATAAAGAAAATAAATAAAAACGAAATGAAAACAACACCAAAAATGAACAAAACGAAAAATAAAATATAATCAATATAAGATCGTTATAAAAATGATATATGAATAAGTAAATTATCAATTGATTTATAATTTATAAATAAATTTATAAATAAAAACAGAAACGGAATTAAAAGCCGGTAAAAAGAAAGGAAATCAAAATAACGAGAAGAAATAATAATTATAAACGTGATATGTAAATAAATAAATTATCCATCGATTTATAAATATATAAATATGTAAATTTATAAATTTATAAATAAAAACAGAAACGGAATTAAAAGCCGGTAAAAAGAAAGGAAATCAAAATAACGAGAAGAAATAATAATTATAAACGTGATATGTAAATAAATAAATTATCCATCGATTTATAAATATATAAATATGTAAATTTATAAATTATAAATAATAACGAAATGGAATTAAAGTCGGTGAAATAAAGGAAATAAAAATGAGAAATAAAAATTCCCAATTGCTTCTTATTGCAAAAAAAAAAAAAACAACATGCAAATTTCTGACCGTAAATCTAATTGACGAGGGAATTAATTGATGGGCGTTGGAATTTTATTTGCCGATATTGATTATTGGCAATACCTTGGCAGATATTGATCCCGGATCAAGTGGATCACCTTCCAAAACTGGGCCTGGTAGACTTTCGTGAGAGCGTTGCCGCAGACCTAATAATAATAATAATAATAATAATAATAAATAATGATAATAATGATAACTAATAATACTAATTAATAATTAATAAGTAATAATAAGTAATAAGTAATAATAAGTAATAATAATAAATACTAACAAGTAATAATAATAATAATAATAATAAATAATGATAATAATGATAACTAATAATACTAATTAATAATTAATAAGTAATAATAAGTAATAAGTAATAATAATTAATAATAATAAATACTAACAAGTAATAATAATAATAATAATAATAATAATAATAATAATAATGCAGCAATAACAGGAAGAATGACAAATACAACAATAATAAAACAGCAACAGGAAAAGGGGAAACAGGAAGTCCCCTCCCCTCCCAGACGCCTGGGTCCCACCTCCAGGAAACAGGAAATCCCCTCCCCTCCCAGACGCCTGGGTCCCACCTCAAGAAAACGGGAAACAGGAAACGGGAAACAGGAAGTCCCCTCCCCTCCCAGACGCCTGGGTCCCACCTCCAGGAAACAGGAAATCCCCTCCCCTCCCAGACGCCTGGGTCCCACCTCAAGAAAACGGGAAACAGGAAACGGGAAACAGGAAGTCCCCTCCCCTCCCAGACGCCTGGGTCCCACCTCCAGGAAACAGGAAATCCCCTCCCCTCCCAGACGCCTGGGTCCCACCTCAAGAAAACGGGAAACAGGAAACGGGAAACAGGAAGTCCCCTCCCCTCCCAGACGCCTGGGTCCCACCTCAAGAAAACGGGAAACAGGAAACGGGAAACAGGAAGTCCCCTCCCCTCCCAGACGCCTGGGTCCCACCTCCAGGAAACAGGAAATCCCCTCCCCTCCCAGACGCCTGGGTCCCACCTCAAGAAAACGGGAAACAGGAAACGGGAAACAGGAAGTCCCCTCCCCTCCCAGACGCCTGGGTCCCACCTCCAGGAAACAGGAAATCCCCTCCCCTCCCAGACGCCTGGGTCCCACCTCAAGAAAACGGGAAACAGGAAACGGGAAACAGGAAGTCCCCTCCCCTCCCAGACGCCTGGGTCCCACCTCAAGAAAACGGGAAACAGGAAACGGGAAACAGGAAGTCCCCTCCCCTCCCAGACGCCTGGGTCCCACCTCCAGGAAACAGGAAATCCCCTCCCCTCCCAGACGCCTGGGTCCCACCTCAAGAAAACGGGAAACAGGAAACGGGAAACAGGAAGTCCCCTCCCCTCCCAGACGCCTGGGTCCCACCTCCAGGAAACAGGAAATCCCCTCCCCTCCCAGACGCCTGGGTCCCACCTCAAGAAAACGGGAAACAGGAAACGGGAAACAGGAAGTCCCCTCCCCTCCCAGACGCCTGGGTCCCACCTCAAGAAAACGGGAAACAGGAAACGGGAAACAGGAAGTCCCGTCCCCTCCCAGACGCCTGGGTCCCACCTCCAGGAAACAGGAAATCCCCTCCCCTCCCAGACGCCTGGGTCCCACCTCAAGAAAACGGGAAACAGGAAACAGGAAGTCCCCTCCCCTCCCAGACGCCTGGGTCCCACCTCCAGGAAACAGGAAATCCCCTCCCCTCCCGGATGCCTGGGTCCTACCTCCAGGAAACAGGAAACGGGAAATCTCCCCTCCCCGGTTCCGGACACCTGGGTCCCACCTCCCCTTCCTGGTCCTGGACGCTTGGGTCCCACCTCCAGGAAACAGGAAATGGCAAATTTCTTCCCCTCCCCGGACGCCTGGGTCCCACCTCCAGGAAACAGACAGGAAGTCCCCTCCCCTCCTGGATGTCTGGGTCCCACCTCCAGGAAACAAGGAAGGGAAAACAGGAAATCCCCTCCCCTCCCCTCCTCCCAGATCCCACCTCCAGGAAACAGGAAGTCCCCTCCTCTCCCAGACGCCTGGGTCCCACCTCCAGGAAACAGGAAATCCTCCCCCTTCCCTCTCCAGGAAACAGGAAATGCCCTCCCCGCCCCCACTTCTTGCCCCGGACGCCTGGGTCCCACCTCCAGGAAACAGGAAACAAGGAAGGGGAAACAGGAAATCCCCTCCCCTCCTCCCAGATCCCATCTCCAGGAAACAGGAAGTCCCCTCCCCTCCCAGACGCCTGGGTCCCACCTCCAGGAAACAGGAAATCCTTCCTCTTCCCTCTCCAGGAAATCCCCCATTCCCCTCCCCCTCCCGGACACCTGGGTCCCACCTCCAAGAGACAGGAAACAAGGAAGGGAAAACAGGAGAGCCCACCTCCAGGAAACAGGAAGTCCCCTCTCCTCCCGGGCGCCTGGGTCCCACCTCCAAG
This sequence comes from Podarcis vaucheri, assembly GCF_965113315.1. Classification (NCBI taxonomy): domain Eukaryota; kingdom Metazoa; phylum Chordata; class Lepidosauria; order Squamata; family Lacertidae; genus Podarcis; species Podarcis vaucheri. The sequence continues at coordinate 52,269,337 of NC_138758.1, forward strand.
AGACAGGAAACAAGGAAGGGAAAACAGGAGATCCCCTCCAGGAAACAGGAAACAAGGAGGGGAAAACAGGAGATCCCACCTCCAGGAAACAGGAAGTCCCCTCCCCTCCCGGGCGCCTGGGTCCCACCTCCAGGAAACAGGAAATGCCCTCCCCGCCCCACTTCCTGCCCCGGGTCCCTCCCCTTTCCTCTCCAGGAAACCCCCCATTCCCCTCCCCCTTCCAGACGCCTGGGTCCCACCTCCAGGAAACAGGAAATGCCCTCCCCGCCCCCACTTCTTGCCCCGGACGCCTGGGTCCCACCTCCAGGAAACAGGAAACAAGGAAGGGGAAACAGGAAATCCCCTCCCCTCCTCCCAGATCCCATCTCCAGGAAACAGGAAGTCCCCTCCCCTCCCGGGCGCCTGGGTCCCACCTCCAAGAGACAGGAAACAAGGAAGGGAAAACAGGAGATCCCCTCCAGGAAACAGGAAACAAGGAGGGGAAAACAGGAGATCCCACCTCCAGGAAACAGGAAGTCCCCTCCCCTCCCGGGCGCCTGGGTCCCACCTCCAAGAGACAGGAAACAAGGAAGGGAAAACAGGAGATCCCCTCCAGGAAACAGGAAATAAGGAAGGGAAAACAGGAGATCCCACCTCCAGGAAACAGGAAGTCCCCTCCCCTCCCAGACGCCTTGGTCCCACTTCCAGGAAACAGGAAATGACCTCCTCGCCCCCACTTCCTGCCCCAGACGCCTGAGTCCCACATCCAGGAAAGGGAAAACAGGAAATCCCCTCCCCTCCCCTCCTCCCAGATCCCACCTCCAGGAAACAGGAAGTCCCCTCCTCTCCTGGATGCCTGCGTCCCACCTCCAAGAAACAGGAAACAAGGAAGGGAAAACAGGAAATCCCCTCCAGGAAACAAGGAAGGGAAAACAGGAAATCCCCTCCAGGAAACAAGGAAGGGAAAACAGGAAATCCCCTCCAGGAAACAGGAAACAAGGAAGGGAAAACAGGAGATCCCACCTCCAGGAAACAGGAAGTCCCCTCCCCTCCCGGATGCCTGGGTCCCACCTCCAGGAAACAGGAAATCCCTCCCCTTCCCTCTCCAGGAAACCCCCCATTCCCCTCCCCCTCCCGGACGCCTAGGTCCCACCTCCAGGGAACAGGAAATGCCCTCCCCTTCCCCCTCCAGGAAACAGGAAATCCCCCATTCCCCCTCCCGGACACCTGGGTCCCACCTCCAGGAAACAGGAAATGCCCTCCCCTTCCCTCTCCTGGAAACAGGAAATCCCCCATTCCCCCTCCCGGACGCCTGGGTCCCACCTCCAAGAAACAGGAAACAAGGAAGAGAAAACAGGAAATCCGAAACAGGAAACAAGGAAGGGAAAACAGGAGATCCCACCTCCAGGAAACAGGAAGTCCCCTCCCCTCCCGGGGGCCTGGGTCCCACCTCCAGGAAACAGGAAATGCCCTCCCCTCCTCCCAGAGCCCACCTCCAGGAAACAGGAAGTCCCCTCCCCTCCTCCCAGATCCCACCTCCAGGAAACAGGAAATGCCCTCCCCTCCTCCCAGATCCCACCTCCAGAAACAGGAAGTCCCCTACCCTCCCAGACGCCTGGGTCCCACCTCCAGGAAACAGGAAATGCCCTCCCCTCCTCCCAGATCCCACCTCCAGGAAACAGGAAGTCCCCCCTCCTGGATGCCTGGGTCCCAGCTCCAAGAGACAGGAAATAAGGAAGGGAAAACAGGAGATCCCACCTCCAGGAAACAGGAAGTCCCCTCCCCTCCCGGGCGCCTGGGTCCCACCTCCAAGAAACAGGAAATGACCTCCCCGCCCCCACCTCCTGCCCCGGACGCCTGGGTCCCACTTCCAGGAAACAGGAAATGCCCTCCCCCACTTCCTGTCTCACCTCCAGGAAGTCGAAGAGGATGGTGGCCGTCACGTCGGCCAAGGGCTCCGAGTTCAAGGTCTGGGCCAACCAGCGCCAGGCCTGGTAGAGTCCGTGCGGGTGGTTCTGGGAAATAATTAACGTCTAATTATTAACCGTTATTATTAATCGTTAATCGTTATTATTAATCGTGAACGTCGAATTGTTCGAATCATGAAATATTTAAATGAGGGGGGAAAGAAAAAAATGGGATTCTGGGAAATTGGTTCTGGGAAATCGAATAAAACTGAATATTAAATATTTGAATAATAAAATATTTAAATGAGGGGGGAAAGAAAAAATCGGGATTCAAATCGAATGTGAATGTGGAATTATTTGAATCATGAAATATTTAAATGAGGGGGGAAAGAAAAAATTGGGATTCTGGGAAATTGGTTCTGGGAAATCGAATAAAACTGAATATTAAATATTTGAATAATAAAATATTTAAATGAGGGGGGAAAGAAAAAATCGGGATTCAAATCGAATGTGAATGTGGAATTATTTGAATCATGAAATATTTAAATGAGGGGGGAAAGAAAAAATTGGGATTCTGGGAAATTGGTTCTGGGAAATCGAATAAAACTGAATATTAAATATTTGAATAATAAAATATTTAAATGAGGGGGGAAAGAAAAAATCGGGATTCAAATCGAATGTGAATGTGGAATTATTTGAATAATGAAATATTTAAATGAGGGGGGAAAGAAAAAATCGGGATTCAAATCGAATGTGAATGTGGAATTATTTGAATAATGAAATATTTAAATGAGGGGGGAAAGAAAAAATCGGGATTCAAATCGAATGTGAAATTATTTGAATAATGAAATATTTAAATGAGGGGGGGAAAGAAAAAAATGGGATTCTGGGAAATTGGTTCTGGGAAATCGAATAAAACTGAATATTAAATATTTGAATAATAAAATATTTAAATGAGGGGGGAAAGAAAAAATCGGGATTCAAATCGAATATGAATGTGGAATTATTTGAATAATGAAATATTTAAATGAGGGGGGGAAAGAAAAAATTGGGATTCTGGGAAATTGGTTCTGGGAAATCGAATAAAACTGAATATTAAATATTTGAATAATAAAATATTTAAATGAGGGGGGAAAGAAAAAATCGGGATTCAAATCGAATGTGAATGTGGAATTATTTGAATAATGAAATATTTAAATGAGGGGGGAAAGAAAAAATTGGGATTCTGGGAAATTGGTTCTGGGAAATCGAATAAAACTGAATATTAAATATTTGAATAATAAAATATTTAAATGAGGGGGGAAAGAAAAAATCGGGATTCAAATCGAATATGAATGTGGAATTATTTGAATAATGAAATATTTAAATGAGGGGGGAAAGAAAAAATCGGGATTCAAATCGAATGTGAATGTGGAAGTATTTGAATAATGAAATATTTAAATGAGGGGGGAAAGAAAAAATCGGGATTCAAATCGAATATGAATGTGGAATTATTTGAATAATGAAATATTTAAATGAGGGGGGAAAGAAAAAATTGGGATTCTGGGAAATTGGTTCTGGGAAATCAAATAAAACTGAATATTAAATATTTGAATAATAAAATATTTAAATGAGGGGGGAAAGAAAAAATCGGGATTCAAATCGAATGTGAATGTGGAATTATTTGAATAATGAAATATTTAAATGAGGGGGGAAAGAAAAAATTGGGATTCTGGGAAATTGGTTCTGGGAAATCGAATAAAACTGAATATTAAATATTTGAATAATAAAATATTTAAATGAGGGGGGAAAGAAAAAATCGGGATTCAAATCGAATGTGAATGTGGAATTATTTGAATAATGAAATATTTAAATGAGGGGGGAAAGAAAAAATCGGGATTCAAATCGAATATGAATGTGGAATTATTTGAATAATGAAATATTTAAATGAGGGGGGAAAGAGAAAATTGGGATTCTGGGAAATTGGTTCTGGGAAATCAAATAAAACTGAATATTAAATATTTGAATAATAAAATATTTAAATGAGGGGGGAAAGAAAAAATCGGGATTCAAATCGAATGTGAATGTGGAATTATTTGAATAATGAAATATTTAAATGAGGGGGGAAAGAAAAAATTGGGATTCTGGGAAATTGGTTCTGGGAAATCAAATAAAACTGAATATTAAATATTTGAATAATAAAATATTTAAATGAGGGGGGAAAGAAAAAATCGGGATTCAAATCGAATGTGAATGTGGAATTATTTGAATAATGAAATATTTAAATGAGGGGGGAAAGAAAAAATAACACAAAGAAAATGAAATCAATAATATGAAGCACAAATCCAATCAAATAGGTATAAAACAAATGTAAAACAAATGTAAAAAATAAAAATAAATTTAAAAAATTAAAAGTAACACAAATCAAATCCACTAATATAAAGCACAAATCCAATCAAATACGTATAAAAGGAATAAAATAAAATAAAAATAAATTTAAAAAAATCAAACACAAATCAAATCCGCTAATATAAAGCACAAATCCAATCAAATACGTACAAAAGGAATAAAATAAAATAAAAATAAATTTAAAAAAATCAAACACAAGTCAAATCCGCTAATATAAAGCACCAATCCAATCAAATACGTATAAAAGGAATAAAATAAAATAAAAATAAATTAAAAAAAATCAAACACAAATCAAATCCGCTAATATAAAGCGCCAATCCAATCAAATACGTATAAAACGAATGTATAAAACAAATTAAAATAAATAACACAAATAAAACCAAAAATAAAACAATAAATAAATAAATAAATAAAAATTAAAAGGGACACAAATCAAATCAAAGCGATAATATAAAGGGCAAATCAAATAAAGTACATATAAAAGAAATAATATAAAATAAAAAGAAATGAGGAAATTAAAAAGGACACAAATCGAATCGGAGCAATAATATAAAGCGCCAATCCAATCAAATACGTATAAAACGAATGTATAAAACAAATTAAAATAAATTTAAAAATAACACAAATAAAACCAGAAATAAAACAATCAATAAATAAATAAATAAAAATTAAAAAGGGACACAAATCAAATCAAAGCGATAATATAAAGGGCAAATCGAATAAAGTACATATAAAAGAAATAATATAAAATAAAAAGAAATAAGGAAATTAAAAAGGACACAAATCGAATCGGAGCAATAATATAAAGCGCCGATCCAATCAAATACGTATAAAACGAATGTATAAAACAAATTAAAATAAATTTAAAAATAACACAAATAAAACCAAAAATAAAACCAAATAAATAAATAAAAAAATAAAAATTAAAAAGGGACACAAATCAAATCAAAGCGATAATATAAAGGGCAAATCAAATAAAGTACATATAAAAGAAATAATATAAAATAAAAATAAATAAGGAAATTAAAAAGGACACAAATCGAATCGGAGCAATAATATAAAGCGCCGATCCAATCAAATACGTATAAAACGAATGTATAAAACAAATTAAAATAAATTTAAAAATAACACAAATAAAACCAGAAATAAAACAATCAATAAATAAATAAATAAAAATTAAAAAGGGACACAAATCAAATCAAAGCGATAATATAAAGGGCAAATCGAATAAAGTACATATAAAAGAAATAATATAAAATAAAAAGAAATAAGGAAATTAAAAAGGACACAAATCGAATCGGAGCAATAATATAAAGCGCCGATCCAATCAAATACGTATAAAACGAATGTATAAAACAAATTAAAATAAATTTAAAAATAACACAAATAAAACCAAAAATAAAACCAAATAAATAAATAAAAAAATAAAAATTAAAAAGGGACACAAATCAAATCAAAGCGATAATATAAAGGGCAAATCAAATAAAGTACATATAAAAGAAATAATATAAAATAAAAATAAATAAGGAAATTAAAAAGGACACAAATCGAATCGGAGCAATAATATAAAGCGCCGATCCAATCAAATACGTATAAAACGAATGTATAAAACAAATTAAAATAAATTTAAAAATAACACAAATAAAACCAGAAATAAAAACAATCAATAAATAAATAAATAAAAATTAAAAAGGGACACAAATCAAATCAAAGCGATAATATAATATAAATATATAAATATATATATATATATAAATATATAAAGCGATAATATAAATATAAATATTAAGTACATATAAAAGAAATAATATAAAATAAAAAGAAATGAGGAAATTAAAAAGGACACAAATCGAATCGGAGCAATAATATAAAGCGCCAATCAAATCCGTAAAAATAAATCATAGATAAATATATAATCTATAAATTAAATAGTAAATAAAAATAAATAATATAAAGAAAATAAATGCAAATGAAATACATTTAAAATTAGAAAAATTAAGTCAAATAAATGAGTTCTATTTAAACCTGCCCCTCCCCCCCGGAAAGGGATCCCAGGGTTTCATCCGGACCGACCCGGAATCTCCCGGAATCTCTTACCCCCTGCCCCTCCCCCCCGGAAAGGGATCCCAGGGTTTCATCCGGACCGACCCGGAATCTCCCGGAATCTCTTACCCCCTGCCCCCCCCAGGAAAGGGATCCCAGGGTTTCATCCGGACCGACCCGGAATCTCCCGGAATCTCCCGGAATCTCTTACCCCCTGCCCCCCCCCAGGAAAGGGAGCCCAGGGTTTCATCCGGACCGACCCGGAATCTCCCGGAATCTCTTACCCCCTGCCCCCCCCAGGAAAGGGATCCCAGGGTTTCATCCGGACCGACCCGGAATCTCCCGGAATCTCCCGGAATCTCTTACCCCCTGCCCCCCCCAGGAAAGGGAGCCCAGGGTTTCATCCGGACCGACCCGGAATCTCCCGGAATCTCTTACCCCCTGCCCCTCCCCCCTGGAAAGGGATCCCAGGGTTTCATCCGGACCGACCCGGAATCTCCCGGAATCTCTTACCCCCTGCCCCCCCCAGGAAAGGGATCCCAGGGTTTCATCCGGACCGACCCGGAATCTCCCGGAATCTCTTACCCCCTGCCCCCCCCAGGAAAGGGATCCCAGGGTTTCATCCGGAACGACCCGGAATCTCCCGGAATCTCTTACCCCCTGCCCCCCCCAGGAAAGGGATCCCAGGGTTTCATCCGGACCGACCCGGAATCTCCCGGAATCTCCCGGAATCTCTTACCCCCTGCCCCTCCCCCCTGGAAAGGGATCCCAGGGTTTCATCCGGACCGACCCGGAATCTCCCGGAATCTCTTACCCCCTGCCCCCCCCAGGAAAGGGAGCCCAGGGTTTCATCCGGACCGACCCGGAATCTCCCGGAATCTCTTACCCCCTGCCCCCCCACCGGAAAGGGAGCCCAGGGTTTCATCCGGACCGACCCGGAATCTCCCGGAATCTCTTACCCCCTGCCCCCCCCAGGAAAGGGATCCCAGGGTTTCATCCGGACCGACCCGGAATCTCCCGGAATCTCTTACCCCCTGCCCCCCCAGGAAAGGGATCCCAGGGTTTCATCCAGACCGACCCGGAATCTCCCGGAATCTCTTACCCCCTGCCCCTCCCCCCTGGAAAGGGATCCCAGGGTTTCATCCGGACCAACCCGGAATCTCTTACCCCCTGCCCCTCCCCCCTGGAAAGGGAGCCCAGGGTTTCATCCGGACCAACCCGGAATCTCCCGGAATCTCATACCCCCTGCCCCCCCCACCGGAAAGGGAGCCCAGGGTTTCATCCGGACCGACCCGGAATCTCCCGGAATCTCTTACCCCCTGCCCCTCCCCCCTGGAAAGGGAGCCCAGGGTTTCATCCGGACCGACCCGGAATCTCCCGGAATCTCTTACCCCCTGCCCCCCCCCACCGGAAAGGGAGCCCAGGGTTTCATCCGGACCGACCCGGAATCTCCCGGAATCTCTTACCCCCTCCCCTCCCCCCTGGAAAGGGAGCCCAGGGTTTCATCCGGACCGACCCGGAATCTCCCGGAATCTCTTACCCCCTGCCCCCCCCCACCGGAAAGGGATCCCAGGGTTTCATCCGGACCGACCCGGAATCTCCCGGAATCTCTTACCCCCTGCCCCCCCAGGAAAGGGATCCCAGGGTTTCATCCGGACCGACCCGGAATCTCCCGGAATCTCTTACCCCCTGCCCCTCCCCCCCGGAAAGGGAGCCCAGGGTTTCATCCGGACCAACCCGGAATCTCCCGGAATCTCTTACCCCCTGCCCCTCCCCCCTGGAAAGGGAGCCCAGGGTTTCATCCGGACCAACCCGGAATCTCCCGGAATCTCTTACCCCCTGCCCCTCCCCCCTGGAAAGGGAGCCCAGGGTTTCATCCAGACCGACCCGGAATCTCCCGGAATCTCTTACCCCCTGCCCCTCCCCCCGGAAAGGGATCCCAGGGTTTCATCCAGAACCCGGAATCTCCTGGAATCTCCTGGGATCTCTTATCCCCTGCCCCACCCCCCAGGAAAGGGATCCCAGGGTTTCATCTAGACCGACCCGGAATCTCCCGGAATCTCTCACCCCCTGCCCCCCCCACCGGAAAGGGAGCCCAGGGTTTCATCGGGACCAACCCGGAATCTTCCGGAATCTTCCGGGATCTCTTACCCCCTGCTGGTCCCCGTAGGGCCAGCGCAGCGTCAAGATGGCGGCGTAGAGGCGGATCATTCCGGACATGCGCTTGAGGAAGTTGTCCTGGGGCTCGGGGGCCGAGTCGTGGGATTGGTAGCCCAGGAGCCTGGGGGGCGGGACAAGGGGAGGCGGGTGTCAATCAATCCATCAATCCATTTCTCCAGAAATCAACCCATCAATCCATCCATTCATCTCAATCTATCGATCCGTCAATCAATCAATCCTGGGGGTCCGGGGCCGAGTCGTGGGATTGGTAGCCCAGGAGCCTGGGGGGCGGGACAAGGGGAGGCGGGTGTCAATCAATCCATCAATCCATCTATCCGTCAATCAATCAGTCCATCCACTAATCAATCAAGCCATCAAAATCTATCAATCAATCCAGCAATCAATCAGTCCATCCATCCACTGATCAATCAATCAAAATTTGTCTGTCAATCCGTCAATCAATCCAGCAATCAGTCCATCCATCCATCCATCCATCCATCCACTAATCAATCAATCCATCAAAATCTATCAATCAGTCAATCAATCAATCAATCAATCAATCCCGCAATCAATCAGTCCATCCATCCATCCACTAATCAATCAATCAATCAAAATCTATCCATCTATCCGTCAATCAATCAATCAATCCAGCAATCAATCCAGCAATCAATCAGTCCATCCATCCACTAATCAATCAATCAATCAATCAAAATCTATCCATCTATCCGTCAATCAATCAATCAATCAATCAATCCAGGAATCAGTCCATCCATCCACTAATCAAACAATTCATCAAAATTTGTCCGTCAATCCATCAATCAATCCAGCAATGAATCCATCCACCCATCCATCCGTCAACCAACCAACCAACCCCTCCATCAATCCACCCGTCAATCAATCCATCTGTCAATCAACCAACCAACCGACCCCTCCATCAATCCACCCGTCAATCAATCAACCAACCAACCCCCTCCATCAATCCACCCGTCAATCAATCCATCTGTCAATCAACCATCCATCCACCCGTCAATCAATCCATCAATCCACCCGTCAATCAAGCCATCCATCCATCCATCCGTCAATCCACCCGTCAATCCATCCATCCATCCGTCCGTCAATCCATCCATCTATCCGTCAGTCAATCCATCCATCCGTCAATCCATCCATCAATCCACCCGTCAATCAATCCATCTGTCAATCAATCAACCAACCATCCAACCCCTCCATCAATCCATGCGTCAATCAATCCATCCACCCATCCACCCGTCAATCAACCAACCAACCAACCCCTCCATCAATCCATCCGTCAATCAATCCATCCATCAATCCATCCGTCAATCCATCCATCAATCAATCAACCAATCAACCCCTCCATGAATCCACCCGTCAATCAATCCATCCATCTATCCACCCGTCAATCAATCAATCAACCAACCCCTCCATGAATCCACCCGTCAATCAATCCACCCGTCAATCAATCCATCCATCAATCCACCCGTCAATCAACCATCCAACCCCTCCATCAATCCATCCGTCAATCAATCAATCCATCCATTAATCCACCCGTCAATCAATCCACCAACCATCCAACCCCTCCATCAATCCACCCATCAATCAATCAATCCATCCATCAATCCACCCATCAATTAACCAACCAACCCCTCCATCAATCCACCCGTCAATCAATCCATCCATCAATCCACCCGTCAATCAATCCATCCATCAATCCACCCATCAATCAATCAATCAATCAATCAACCAACCAACCCCTCCATCAATCCATCTGTCAATCAATCCACCCCCCCATCCACCCGTCAACCAACCAACCAACCAACCAACCCCTCCATCCATCCACCCGTCAATCAACCCACCCATCCATCCGTCAATCAATCCACCCATCAATCAATCAACCAGCAACCCCTCCATCAATCCATCCGTCAATCAATCCATCCATCCGTCAATCCATCCACCCATCCACCCGTCAATCAACCAACCAACCAACCAACCCCTCCATCCATCCATCCGTCAATCAATCCATCCATCAATCCACCCGTCAATCCATCCATCCATCCATCCGTCAATCAATCCATCCATCCATCCATCCGTCAATCAATCCATCCATCCATCCATCCGTCAATCCGTCCATCCATCCATCCGTCAATCAATCCACCCACCCACCAATCAATCAATCCATCCATCCGTCAATCCATCCATCCATCAATCCACCCGTCAATCCATCCATCCATCCATCCATCCGTCAATCCACCCGTCAATCAATCCATCCATCCATCCGTCAATCCACCCGTCAATCAATCCATCAATCCATCCACCCGTCAATCAATCCACCAACCCATCAACCCACCCACCGTTAATAACCGTTAATCAATAGTAATCAATAATCACCTCCGCCCCTCCTCGGGCGACGCCCCCTCCGGGACTCCCGGCCGCAGGGGGGCGGCGTAGGGGCACTTCCTGTGGAGGTGGGCCAACAGGAAGTGGCCGACGGGGGGGTGGAGCTCCCAGATCCCAGAAGCCACCACGGCGATGGGGAAGGCGGCCTGGTGGTGGGAGGCCACCTCCTCCTCCCCTTGTTTCTGGAAATCAATAATCAATAATTAATTAATAATTAACTAATAATAATAATAATAATAATAATAATAATAATAAACAACTATAATAAATAATAATCTATAATAATGATAAATAATAAAACAATAATAATGGGAGGCCACCTCCTCCTCCCCTTGTTTCTGGAAATCAATAATCAATAATTAATGAATAATTAACTAATAATAATAATAATAATAATAATAATAATAAACAACTATAATAAATAATAATCTATAATAATGATAAATAATAAAACAATAATAATGGGAGGCCACCTCCTCCTCCCCTTGTTTCTGGAAATCAATAATCAATAATTAATGAATAATTAACTAATAATAATAATAATAAGAATAATAATAATAAACAACTATAATAAATAATAATCTATAATAATGATAAATAATAAAACAATAATAATGGGAGGCCACCTCCTCCTCCCCTTGTTTCTGGAAATTAATAATCAATAATCAATAATTAATTAATAATTAACTAATAATAATAATAATAATAAACAACTATAATAAATAATAATCTATAATAATGATAAATAATAAAACAATAATAATGGGAGGCCACCTCCTCCCCCTTGTTTCTGAAAATTAATAAATAATTAATAATAATAATAATAATAATAATAATAATCTATAATAAATAGTAATATATAATAATGATAAATAATAAAATAATAATGGGAGGCCACCTCCTCCCCCCTTGTTTCTGGAGAAATAATAATAATAGTAATAATAATAATAATAATAATAATAATAATAATAATAATAATAATAATAGTAATAATAATAATAGTAATAATATTATAATAATATCAGAAATAATAGTAGTAGTAATAATAGTAATACTAGTAATAATAGTAATATAATAATAATACCAGAAATAATAATAATAATTCATTTTTGAATTTCATTTCATTTCATTTCATTTTGAATTTCATGTCATTTTTAATTCCATTTCATTTACTTTCATTCAATTTATTTTAATTTATTTTCATTTCATTTCATTTTTCATTTCATTTCATTTCATTTTGAATTTCATGTCATTTTTAATTCCATTTCATTTACTTTCATTCAATTTATTTTCATTTACTTCAATTTTTAATTCCCTTCAATCTAATCTTTAATTTAATTCAATTTTTACTTTAATTCAATTTAATTCCATCAATTTTAATTCAATTTAATTCTGCAAATAAATTCGGGGGGAAATCAACATATTGGGGGAAACTTCCCCCCCAAAATCTCTTTAATTCCATTTATTTTAATTTATTTTAATTTTTAATTTAATTTAATTTAATTTTTAACTTAATTCAATGTTTAATTTAATTCAATTTAATTTTTAATTTAATTTAATTTAATTTTTAACTTAATTCAATGTTTAATTTAATTCAATTCAATTTTTAATTTAATTTAATTTAATTTTTAACTTAATTCAATGTTTAATTTAATTCAATTCAATTTTTAATTTAATTTAATTTTTAACTTAATTCAATGTTTAATTTAATTCAATTCAATTTTTAATTTAATTTAATTTAATTTTTAACTTAATTCAATGTTTAATTTAATTCAATTTTTAATTTAATTTAATTTAATTTTTAACTTAATTCAATGTTTAATTTAATTCAACTTAATTTTTAATTTAATTTAATTTAATTTTTAACTTAATTCAATGTTTAATTTAATTCAATTTAATTTTTAATTTAATTTAATTTAATTTGTAACTTAATTCAATGTTTAATTTAATTCAATTCAATTTTTAATTTAATTTTATTTAATTTTTAACTTAATTCAATGTTTAATTTAATTCAATTTAATTTTTAATTTAATTTAATTTTTAACTTAATTCAATGTTTAATTTAATTCAATTCAATTTTTAATTTAATTTTATTTAATTTTTAACTTAATTCAATGTTTAATTTAATTCAATTCAATTTTTAATTTAATTTTATTTAATTTTTAACTTAATTCAATGTTTAATTTAATTCAATTCAATTTTTAATTTAATTTAATTTAATTTGTAACTTAATTCAATGTTTAATTTAATTCAATTCAATTTTTAATTTAATTTAATTTTTAACTTAATTCAATGTTTAATTTAATTCAATTTAATTTTTAATTGAATTTAATTTTTAACTTAATTTTTACTTTAATTCAATTTAATTTTTCATTTAATTTTTAACCTAATTTAATTTTTAATTGAATTTAATTTAAAATTTAATTCACTTTCACTCCATCAAATTCAATTCCATTCAATTCTGCAAATAGATTTGGGGGGAAATCGACATCTTTTGGGGAAATTTCCTCTTACCACAAATTTTTCCGCCAGCTTGTAGTAGGAAAAGTTGAGGGCTTCCGGGTGGAGAGCGACGGAAACGCTTTGCCCGCCGGATCGGACGGGTTTCCCGGAGAGCAAGGCGTGGATCTTGTCAAAGATCTCCTTCAGCTGGGATCCTGGAAGAGGAAGAGGAAGCGGGAAGTTGGGAAACAGGAAGTGGAGGGGAAATGAGGAAGAAGGTAAAGGGAGGAGGAAGCGGCGGGTCGGTAAAGGGAGGAGGAAGTAAGGCGTGGATCTTGTCAAAGATCTCCTTCAGCTGGGATCCTGGAGGAAGAGGAAGCGGAGGAATTAGAGGAAGAGGAAATGGGGAAACAGGAAGTGGAGGGGAAATGAGGAAGAAGGTAAAGGGAGGAGGAAGCGGCGGGTCGGTAAAGGGAGGAGGAAGTAAGGCGTGGATCTTGTCAAAGATCTCCTTCAGCTGGGATCCTGGAAGAGGAAGAGGAAGCGGGAAGTTGGGAAACAGGAAGTGGAGGGGAAATGAGGAAGAAGGTAAAGGGAGGAGGAAGCGGCGGGTCGGTAAAGGGAGGAGGAAGTAAGGCGTGGATCTTGTCAAAGATCTCCTTCAGCTGGGATCCTGGAGGAAGAGGAAGCGGAGGAATTAGAGGAAGAGGAAATGGGGAAACAGGAAGTGGAGGGGTAATGAGGAAGAAGGTAAAGGGAGGAGGAAGCGGCGGGTCGGTAAAGGGAGGAGGAAGTAAGGCGTGGATCTTGTCAAAGATCTCCTTCAGCTGGGATCCTGGAGGAAGAGGAAGCGGAGGAATTAGAGGAAGAGGAAATGGGGAAACAGGAAGTGGAGGGGAAATGAGGAAGAAGGTAAAGGGAGGAGGAAGCGGCGGGTCGGTAAAGGGAGGAGGAAGTAAGGCGTGGATCTTGTCAAAGATCTCCTTCAGCTGGGATCCTGGAAGAGGAAGCGGAGGAATTAGAGGAAGAGGAAATGGGGAAACAGGAAGTGGAGGGGAAATGAGGAAGAAGGTAAAGGGAGGAGGAAGCGGCGGGTCGGTAAAGGGAGGAGGAAGTAAGGCGTGGATCTTGTCAAAGATCTCCTTCAGCTGGGATCCTGGAGGAAGAGGAAGCGGAGGAATTAGAGGAAGAGGAAATGGGGAAACAGGAAGTGGAGGGGTAATGAGGAAGAAGGTAAAGGGAGGAGGAAGCGGCGGGTCGGTAAAGGGAGGAGGAAGTAAGGCGTGGATCTTGTCAAAGATCTCCTTCAGCTGGGATCCTGGAGGAAGAGGAAGCTGAGGAATTAGAGGAAGAGGAAATGGGCAAACAGGAAGTGGAGGGGAAATGAGGAAGAAGGTAAAGGGAGGAGGAAGCGGCGGGTCGGTAAAGGGAGGAGGAAGTAAGGCGTGGATCTTGTCAAAGATCTCCTTCAGCTGGGATCCTGGAGGAAGAGGAAGCGGAGGAATTAGAGGAAGAGGAAATGGGGAAACAGGAAGTGGAGGGGAAATGAGGAAGAAGGTAAAGGGAGGAGGAAGCGGCGGGTCGGTAAAGGGAGGAGGAAGTAAGGCGTGGATCTTGTCAAAGATCTCCTTCAGCTGGGATCCTGGAAGAGGAAGAGGAAGCGGAGGAATTAGAGGAAGAGGAAATGGGGAAACAGGAAGTGGAGGGGAAATGAGGAAGAAGGTAAAGGGAGGAGGAAGCGGCGGGTCGGTAAAGGGAGGAGGAAGTAAGGCGTGGATCTTGTCAAAGATCTCCTTCAGCTGGGATCCTGGAGGAAGAGGAAGCGGAGGAATTAGAGGAAGAGGAAATGGGCAAACAGGAAGTGGAGGGGAAATGAGGAAGAAGGTAAAGGGAGGAGGAAGCGGTGGGTCGGTAAAGGGAGGAGGAAGTAAGGCGTGGATCTTGTCAAAGATCTCCTTCAGCTGGGATCCTGGAGGAAGAGGAAGCGGAGGAATTAGAGGAAGAGGAAATGGGCAAACAGGAAGTGGAGGGGAAATTAGGAAGAAGGTAAAGGGAGGAGGAAGCGGCGGGTCGGAACGGGTTTCCCAGAGAGTAAGTTGTCAAAGATCTCCTTCAGCTGGGATCCTGGAGGAAGAGGAAGCGGGAAGTTGGGAAAGAGGAAGTGGAAGTGGGGAAACAGGAAATGGGAGGAGGAAGCGAAGGGTCGGACGGGTTTCCCGGAGAGCAAGGCGTGGATCTTGTCAAAGATCTCCTTCAGCTGGGATCCTGGAGGAAGAGGAAGCGGGAAGTTGGGAAAGAGGAAGTGGAAGTGGAACATTTGGGAAGTTGGAAAAAGGAGGTGGAGGGGAAATTGGGAAACAGGAATATTTGCTTCAGCTAGGATCCTGGAGGAAGGAAGGAAGGAAGGAAAGGGATTAGAGGAAGAGGAAGTGAAAAGAGGAAGTGGAGGGGAAATGAGGAAGAAGGTAGCGGAGGGTCGGACGGGAAAAAGGGATTGAGGGAGGAAGTGGACGGGTTTCCCGGAGAGCAAGGCGTGGATCTTGTCAAAGATCTCCTTCAGCTGGGATCCTGGAGGGAGAGGAAGCGGGAAGTTGGGAAACAGGAAGCGGAAGTGGGAAATTTGGGGAGTTGGAAAAAGGAGGAGGACGTGGAGGGGAAATGGGGAAACAGGAATAGTTGCTTCAGCTGGGATCCCGGAGGAAGGAAAGGAATAAGAGGAAAAGGAAGTTGGGAAACAGGAAGTGGAAGTGGAGAGTAAGGCGTCAAACAGGAAGTGGGAAGAGGAAACGGAGGGGAAATTGGGAAGAAGGAAAAGGGAAGAGGAAGTGGAGGGGAAACTGGGAAACAGGAAAAAGGGATTAAGGGAGGAAGTAGAGGGAAAATTGGAAAAGGGAAGAGGAAGCAGAATAAAAACTGGGAAGAAGAAAAAGGAAGCGGAGGAAAAATTGGGAACAGGAAAAGGAAAGAGGAAGTGGAGGAAAAAATGGGAAGGAAAGGAATCAGAGGAAGAGGAAGCGGAGAGGAAGTTGGGAAACAGGAAAAGGGAGGAGGACGTGAAGAAGATATGGGAAGTTGGAAAAGTGGAGGAAACATTGGGAAACAGGAAAGGGGAAGAAACATTGGGAAGTTGGAAAAGGAAGTGGAGGAAGCTGGGAAGTTGGAAAAGGAAGGAGGAAGTGGAAGATTTGGGAAGTTGGAAAAAGAAAATAGGAAAAGTTGAGGGCTTCCGGGTGGAGAGCGACGGAAACGCTTTGCCCGCCGGATCGGACGGGTTTCCCGGAGAGCAAGGCGTGGATCTTGTCAAAGATCTCCTTCAGCTGGGATCCTGGAAGAGGAAGAGGAAGCGGGAAGTTGGGAAAGAGGAAGTGGAAGTGGAACATTTGGGAAGTTGGAAAAAGGAGGTGGAGGGGAAATTGGGAAACAGGAATATTTGCTTCAGCTGGGATCCTGGAGGAAGGAAGGAAAGGGATTAGAGGAAGAGGAAGTGAAAAGAGGAATTGGAGGGGAAATGAGGAAGAAGGTAGCGGAGGGTCGGACGGGAAAAAGGGATTGAGGGAGGAAGTGGACGGGTTTCCCGGAGAGCAAGGCGTGGATCTTGTCAAAGATCTCCTTCAGCTGGGATCCTGGAGGGAGAGGAAGCGGGAAGTTGGGAAACAGGAAGCGGAAGTGGAAGATTTGGGAAGTTGGAAAAAGGAGGACGTGGAGGGGAAATTGGGAAACAGGAAAAGGGAGTGTTTCCTTCAGCTGGGATCCTGGAGGGAGGGAGGAAGGAAGGAAGGAAAGGGATTAGAGGAAGAGGAAATGGGGAAAGAGGAAATGGGAGGAGGAAGTGGAGGAAAAATTGGGAAGGAAAAGGGAGGAGGAAGCGGAGGGAAAATTGGGAAGGAAAAGGGAGGAGGAAGCGGAGGATCGGACGGGTTTCCCGGAGAGCAAGGCGTGGATCTTGTCAAAGATCTCCTTCAGCTGGGATCCTGGAAGAGGAAGAGGAAGCGGGAAGTTGGGAAAGAGGAAGTGGAAGTGGGGAAAGAGGAAATGGGAGGAGGAAGTGGAGGAAAAATGGGAAAACAGGAAAAGGGAGTATTTCCTTCAGCTGGGATCCTGGAGGAAGGAAGGGAAGGAATTAGAGGAAGAGGAAATGGGGAAAGAGGAAATGGGAGGAGGAAGCGGAGGAAAAATTGGGAAGGAAAAGGGAGGAGGAAGCGGAGGATCGGACGGGTTTCCCGGAGAGCAAGGCGTGGATCTTGTCAAAGATCTCCTTCAGCTGGGATCCTGGAGGGAGAGGAAGCGGGAAGTTGGGAAACAGGAAGTGGAAAATTGGAAAAAGGAAGAGGATGTGGAGGGGAAATTGGGAAACAGGAAAAAGGGATTAAGGGAGAAAGTGGAGGAAAAATTAGAAAAGGGAGGAGGAAGAGGAGGGGAAATTGGGAAACAGGAAGTGGAAGTGGGGAAACAGGCAATGGGAGGAAGAGGAAGTGAAGGGTCGGACGGGTTTCCCGGAGAGTAAGGCATGGATCTTGTCAAAGATCTCCTTCAGCTGGGATCCTGGAGGAAGAGGAAGCGGGAAGTTGGGAAACTGGAAGAGGAAGTTGGGAAACAGGAAGTGGGAAATTGGAAAAAGGAGGAGGATGTGGAGGGGAAATTGGGAAACAGGAAAAAGGGATGAAGGGAGAAAGTGGAGGAAAAATTGGAAAAGGGAGGAGGAAGAGGAGGGGAAATTGGGAAACAGGAAGTGGGAGTGGGGAAACAGGAAATGGGAGGAGGAAGTGAAGGGTCGGACGGGTTTCCCGGAGAGCAAGGCGTGGATCTTGTCAAAGATCTCCTTCAGCTGGGATCCTGGAGGAAGAGGAAGCGGGAAGTTGGGAAACAGGAAGTGGAAGTGGCAGGTTTTGGGAAAGGAAGTGGAAGTTGGAAAAGGGGATTGAGGGAGGAAGTGGAGGGAAAATTGGAAAAGGAAGGAGGAAGTGGAGGAAAAGGAAGGAGGAAGTGGAAGAAAAAGACGTGGAGGAAAAGGAAGAAAAGGAAGGAGGAAGTGGAGGAAAAGGAAGGAGGAAGTGGAGGAAAAGGAAACCGCCTCTCACTGACCTGCTCTGGTCGAGATCTGACTGACAGGAGTGGTGACGGCTTTCTGGAGATCCATCTTGATCTTCTTGTCCTGGAAAAGGGGGAGGGGGAGAGGAAAAGGATCACCGGATTTGGGATCTCCCCGCCCAGCCCAACCCCCATTCCCGGGATTCGGGGAGCCCCATTGGCCGCCACTTCCCGGAAGCGGGGCCTGGGGGGAAAAGGGGGCTCGCCCGAGGATCCGGAGACAAGTCCGGGGATCTGGGGGATCGTAGAGGATCTGGGGACTCGTACGGGGAGCCAGGGAATGGTCCAAGGATCTGGGGAATCATAGAGGGATCTGGGGAATCATAGAGGGATCTGGGGAATCGTAAGGGGACCCAGGGAATGGTCCAAGGATCTGGGGAATTATAGAGGGATCTGGGGATGCGTCCAGGGATCTGGGGAATCGTAAGGGGACCCACGGAATGGTCCAAGGATCTGGGGAATCATAGAGGGATCCGGGGACTCATACAGGGATCTGGGGAATCGTCCAAGGATTCAAGGAATCGTACAGGGATCTGGGGAATCGTCCGAGGATCTGGGGGATGGTAGAAAGATCCGGGGAATTGTCCAAAAATCCAGGGACTCGTACAGGGATCCAGGGAATCCTGCGAGGAACCAGGGACTCATATGGGGAATCACAGAGGGATCCAGGAACTCCTACAGGGATCCGGGGAATGGTCTGAGGATCCAGGAAATGGTCTGGGGATCCTGGGACTCACTGAGGGATGTGGGGAATCATCCGAAGACCCAGGGACTCCTACAGGGATCCAGGGAATTGTAGAAGGATCCAGGGACTCATACAGGGATCCAGGGACTGGTCAAAGGATCCGGAGAATGGTCTGAAGATCCAGGGAATGGTTCGAGGATCTGGGGAATGTCTGAGGATCCAGGGATTCGTACAGGGATCTGGGGACTTGCATGGGGATCCGGGGACTTGTAGATAGATCCAGGCACTCATAAAGGGATCCGGGGGAATGGTTTGAGGATCTGGGGACTCGTCTGGGGATCCGGGGACTCATCCAGGGATCCAGGGAATCATCTAAGGATCCAGGGAATCATCTTAAGATTCAGGGACTCGTATGAGGATCCAGGGGATCATCAGAGGAACCAGGGACCTGTATGGGGATCTGGGGAATCGTCCAGGGACCCGGGGAATCGTCCGGGGATCTGGTGAATGGTCCGAGGATCCAGGGACTCCTACGGAGATCTGGGGAATGGTCCAAGGATCTGGGGGAATCGCCCGGGGATCCCGGGACTCATAAAAGGACCCGGGAAATGGCCTGAGGATCCGGAGACTCGCCCAGGGATCCAGGGACTCCTCAAAGGATCCGGGGAATCATAGAAGGATCCAGGGACTCATAAAAGGATCTAGGGAATGGTTGGAGGATCCGGGGACTCGTCCAGGGATCCAGGGAACCGTCTGAGGATCTAGGGAATCATAGAGGGATCCAGGGACTCATACGGGGATATGGGGAATCACAGAGGGATCTGAGAACTCATACAAGGATCCAGGGATCCATCTGAGGGTCTGGGGAATCATAGAGGGATCCAGGGACTCATCCGGGGATATGGGGAATCATCCGAGGACCTGGGGAATCGTCCGAGGATCCAGGGACTCATCCGGTGATCCAGGGAACCATCTGAGGATCTAGGGAATCATAGAGGGATCCAGGGCTCATATGGGGATCTGGGGATTCGCAGAGGGATCTGAGGACTCATACAAGGATCCAGGGATCCATCTGAGGGTCTAAGGAATCATAGAGGGATCCAGGGACTCATACAGGGATCTGGGGAATGGCAGGGGCATCCGAGGACTCATACGAGGATCCAGGGATCCATCTGAGGATCTGGGGAATCATAGAGGGATCTAGGGACTCATACAGGGATCCGGGGAACGGTCCGAGGGTCCGATAAATCATCCGAGGATCCAGGGACTCGTATGGGGATCCGGGGAATCATAGAGGGATCCAGGGATTCATATAGGGATCCGGGGAACCATCTGAGAATCCGAGGAATCATCCGAGGATCCAGGGACTTGTACAGGGATATGGGGAATCATCCGAGGATCCGGGGACCCGTATAGGGATCCAGTGAACTGTCTGAGGATCCGGGGAATCATAGAAGGATCCTGGGACTCATACAGGGATCTGGGGGATCACCCGAGGATCCGGAGACTTGTCTGGGGATCCAGGGACTCCTCAAAGGATCCTGGGACTCATACAGGGATCTGGGGAATCATCCGAGGATCCGGGGACTTGTCCGGGGATCCAGGGAACCACCCAGGGATCCGGGGACTTGTCCGGGGATCCAGGGACTCCTCAAAGGATCCTGGGACCCATACAGGGATCTGGGGGATCACCCGAGGATCCGGGGACTTGTCCGGGGATCCAGGGAACCACCCAAGGATCTGGGGACTTGTACGGGGATCCAGGGACTCCTAAAAGGATCCTGGGACTCATACAGGGATCTGGGGGGTCATCCGAGGATCCGGAGACTTGTCCGGGGATCCAGGGAAACCTAAAAGGATCCAGGGACTCATACAGGGATCTCGGGGGTCATCCAAGGATCCGGGGACTTGTCCGGGGATCCAGGGAACCACCCAGGCATCCGGGGACTTGTCCGGGGATCCAGGGACTCCTCAAAGGATCCTGGGACCCATACAGGGATCTGGGGGGTCATCCGAGGATCCGGAGACTTGTCTGGGGATCCAGGGAACCACCCAGGGATCCGGGGACTTGTCCGGGGATCCAGGGACACCTAAAAGGATCCAGGGACTCATACAGGGATCTGGGGAATCATCCGAGGATCGGGGACTTGTCCGGGGATCCAGGGAACCACCCAGGGATCCGGGGACTTGTCCGGGGATCCAGGGACTCCTCAAAGGTTCCTGGGACTCATACAGGGATCTGGGGAATCATCCGAGGATCCGGAGACTTGTCCGGGGATCCAGGGACTCCTAAAAGGATCCTGGGACTCATACATGGATCTGGGGGATCACCCGAGGATCCGGAGACTTGTCCGGGGATCCAGGGACTCCTCAAAGGATCCTGGGACCCATACAGGGATCTGGGGGGTCACCCGAGGATCCGGGGATCCAGGGAACCACCCAGGGATCCGGGGACTTGTCCGGGGATCCAGGGACTCCTCAAAGGATCCCGGGACCCATACAGGGATCTGGGGGGTCCCCCGAGGATCCGGGGACTTGTCCGGGGATCCAGGGACTCAATCCAGGGATCCGGCAAACCGTCCAGGGATCCAGGAAACGGCCTGGGGATCCGGCGGACGACCCCCAAGGTTGGGGGAGGGGCTCACCTGGCGGTCTTTGCTATTGGCCAGGCCGGCAAAGGAATCCACACACTGGTCCAACTGGTCCTGGAGCTGCTGGTACCACTGGAGGGTCTTTTCATCGGACTGGACCTGGAGCCCTAAAAAAGATGATTCCTTTCTATTTATATTTGCATATATTTCCATATATTTGATCCGCAGGACTGAAATTTATACTGATATAAATTTATTTATATAAATTATATTTAAATTATATTTAAATTTAAATATAAATATAAACTTAAATATAAATTTAAATATAAACTTAAATATAAATTTAAATATAAACTATATATATATATATATATATATATATATATATATATATATATATATATATATAGATATAGATATATAGATTGCAAACAAGAATAATTACAGAATAATAGAATAATAGTATATATATATATATTACAATCATGAATAATTACAGAATAATAGAAGAATAGAATAGAATAATATTAGAATAATTAATATATATATATATATATATATTACAATCATGAATAATTACAGAATAATAGAAGAATAGAATAAAATTATATATATATATATATTACAATCATGAATAATTACAGAATAATAGAAGAATAGAATAGAATAATAATAGAATAATTAATATATATATATTACAATCATGACTAATTACAGAATAATAGAAGAATAGAATAGAATAATAATAGAATAATTATTATATATATATATTACAATCATGAATAATTACAGAATAATAGAAGAATAGAATAGAATAATAATAGAATAATTTATATATATATAATCATGAATAATTACAGAATAATAGAAGAATAGAATAGAATAATAATAGAATAATTAATATATATATATTACAATCATGAATAATTACAGAATAATAGAAGAATAGAATAGAATAATAATAGAATAATTTATATATATATAATCATGAATAATTACAGAATAATAGAAGAATAGAATAGAATAATAATAGAATAATTAATATATATATATATTACAATCATGAATAATTACAGAATAATAGAAGAATAGAATAGAATAATAATAGAATAATTAATATATATATATATATATTACAATCATGAATAATTACAGAATAATAGAATAGAATAGAATAATAATAGAATAATTAATATATATATATATATTACAATCATGAATAATTACAGAATAATAGAAGAATAGAATAGAATAATAATAGAATAATTAATATATATATATATATATTACAATCATGAATAATTACAGAATAATAGAATAGAATAGAATAATAATAGAATAATTAATATATATATATATATTACAATCATGAATAATTACAGAATAATAGAAGAATAGAATAGAATAATAATAGAATAATTAATATATATATATATATTACAATCATGACTAATTACAGAATAATAGAATAGAATAGAATAATAATAGAATAATTAATATATATATATATATTACAATCATGAATAATTACAGAATAATAGAATAGAATAGAATAATAATAGAATAATTAATATATATATATATTACAATCATGAATAATTACAGAATAATAGAATAGAATAGAATATTAGAATAATTAATATATATATATATATATATTACAATCATGAATAATTATATTTATATTTCTATACAAACATAAATATAATTTATAAAGATTATATTTCTATTTATGTCAATATATTTCACTGAAACTGATCTCCAGGAATGAAAATGACTTATAAAGGTTATTCCTTTATATTTATATTTGCATTTATTTCCATATATTTGACTGATCCGCAGGGCTGAAATTTATACTGATATAAATTTATATAAATTATATTTAAGTTTAAATATAATTTAAATTAATCACATATAATTAAGACACATATTGTATATTTACGAGCAAGAACAATTATAGTGATATTTAATTTGTTAATAAATATAAATTGATCACATATAATTGATACCTATATTCTACATTTACAAACGAGAATAATCATAGTTATATTTAATGTATTAATAAATTAATTTATCAGTAAATATAAGTTATTAATAAATATAATTTAAATAAATCACATAGAATTAATACATATATTTTATACTTACAAACGAGAATAGTTATAGTCATATTTAATTCATTAATAAATTAATTTATTAAAAAATATAATTTAAATTGATAACATATAATTAAGACATATATTGTATATTTACAAGCAAGAACAACTATAGTTATATTTAATTTATTAATAAATATCATTTAAATTGGTCACATATAATTAACACATATCTTTTATATTTATAAACAACAATATATTTAATTTATTAAAAAATATAATTTAAATTGACCAAATATAATTAACACATATATTTTATATTTACAAGCAAGAACAATTATAGTTATATTTAATTTATTAATAAATTAATGTATTTATAAATATAATTTAAACTGATCGCATATAATTAACACATATATTTTATATTTACAAACAAGAACAATCATAGTTATATTTAATTTATTAATAAATCAATTTATTAATAAGTATAATTTAAACTGATCACATATCATTAACACATATATTTTATATTTACAAACAAGAACAATTATAGTTCTATTTAATTTATTAATAAATCGATTTATTAATAAGTATAATTTAAATTGATCACATATAATTAACACATATTTTATATTTACAAACAAGAACAATTATAGTTATATTTAATTTATTAATAAATCAATTTATTAATAAATATAATTTAAACTGATCACATATAATTAACGCATATATTTTATATTTACAAACAAGAACAATTATAGTTCTATTTAATTCATTGATAAATCAATTTATTAATAAATATAATTTAAACTGATCACGTATAATTAACACATATATTTTATATTTACAAACAAGAACAATTATAGTTATATTTAATTTATTAATAAATCAATGTATTAATAAATACAATTTAAACTGATCACATATAATTAACACATATCTTTTATATTTACAAACAAGAACAATTATAGTTATATTTAATTTATTGATAAATCAATGTATTAATCAATATAATTTAAACTGATCGCATATAATGAACGCATATATTTTATATTTACAAACAAGAACAATTATAGTTCTATTTAATTTATTAATAAATTAATTTATTAATAAGTATAATTTAAATTAATCACATATCATTAATACATATATTTTATATTTACAAACAAGAACAATTATAGTTCTATTTAATTTATTAATAAATTAATGTATTAATAGGTATAATTTAAATTATCATTAATACATATATTATATATTTACAAACAAGAATAACTATACTTATATTAATCGTTCTAAAAACTCACCGTTTTTCCGGAGCTTTCCGGAACTTTCCGGAAGGGGATCTTTTTCCGGATCCTGTCTGCTGGCCGTTTCCTCGTTTTTCTCCTTTCCCGCCTTCTCGGCCGCCGCCGCCTTTTCCACTTCCTCTTCCTGCTTCCTCCTTTGGGCGGCGAGGGAGATCTCTTCCCGCAGGCCGGAAACGAGATTCCTCATTTCCAGGAGGGCCTGGTCGGCGGAAGCGAGGTCGGCGGGATCGGGGAATCCACTCTGGGGAAGGGAGGAAGGAATAAGGAAGTGAGAAGGAGGAAGGAAGGAAGGAGGGAGGGAGGAAGGCAGTGAAAAGGAAGGCAGTGAAAAGGAGGAAGTGAAAAGAAGGAAGGAAGGAGAAGGAAGGAAGGAAGGTGGGAAAAGGAAGGGAAGAAGGGAGGGAGGAAATGCAAGAAGGAAGGAAAGGGAAAGGAAGGAAGGAAGGAAGCAAGGAAGGAAGGAAATGAAAGAAGGGGAGGGAGAAAGGAAGGGAAGGGAAGGAAGGAAGGAAGGAAAGAAGGAAGGAGGGAAAGGAAAGAAGGAAGTGACAAGAAAGGAAGGAAGGGAAGAAAGGAAGGAAGTGAAAAGAAGGGAAGGAAGGGAGAGAGGAAGGAAGGAAATGCAAGACGGAAGGAAGGAAAGAAGGAAGGAAGGAAACGCCGCCGTTTCCGCTTCCTCTTTCTGCGTTGGGCGGCAAGCAAGAGCTCTTCCCGCAAGCCGGAAAGGAGATTCCTTCCACTCTGGGGAAGGGAGGAAGTGAAAAGAAGGAAGGAAGGAAGTAGAAGGGAGGGAGAGAGAAAATGCAAGAAGGATGGAAAGGGAAAGGGAAGAAGGAAGGAAGGAAGGAAGGAAGGAAGGGGAAGAAAGAGGAAGGGAAACGAAAGGAAGGAAACGAAAGGAAGGGAAGGGATGAAGGAAGGGAAGGGGAAGAAAAGGATGAAGGAAGGAAGGAAGGAAGGAAGGAAGGAAGGAAGGAAGGAAAAGGAAGGAAGGAAGGAAGGAAGGAAGGAAGGAAGGAGAAGGGAGGGAGAGAGAAAATGCAAGAAGGAAGGAAAGGGGAAGGAAGGAAGGAAGGAAGGGGAAGAAAGAGGAAGGGAAACGAAAGGAAGGAAACGAAAGGAAGGGAAGGGATGAAGGAAGGGAAGGGGAAGAAAAGGATGAAGGAAGGAAGGAAGGAAGGAAGGAAGGAAGGAAGGAAGGAAGGAAGGAAGGAAAAGGAAGGAAGGAAGGAAGGAAGGAAGGAAGGAGAAGGGAGGGAGAGAGAAAATGCAAGAAGGAAGGAAAGGGAAAGGAAGGAAGGAAGGAAGGGGAAGAAAGAGGAAGGGAAACGAAAGGAAGGAAACGAAAGGAAGGGAAGGGATGAAGGAAGGGAAGGGGAAGAAAAGGATGAAAGAAGGAAGGAAGGAAGGAAAAAGAAGGAAGGAAGGAAGGAAGGAAGGAAGGAAGGAAGGAAGGAAGGGGAAGTGAGGGAGAGAGAAAATGCAAGAAGGAAGGAAAGGGAAAAGAAGGAAGGAAGGAAGGAAGGAAGGAAAGAAGGAAGGAAGGGGAAAGGAAGTGAAAAGAAGGAAGAAAGGGAAAAGGAGGAGGGGGAGGGAAAGAAGGAAGGAAGGGAAGGGAGGGAGGAAATGCAAGAAATGAAAGGAAAGGAAAGGAAAGAAAGAAATGCAAGAAGGAAGGAAAGGGGAAGGAAAGGCAAGAAGAAAGGAAAAAGGAAGGAAAGAATGAAGTGAAAAGAAGGGAAGGGAGGGAGGAAAAGGAAGGAAGGGAAGAAGGAAATGCAAGACGGAAGGAAAGGGAAAGGAAGGAAGGGAAGAGGAAGGAAGGAAGTGAAAGGGAAGAGAGGAAGGAAGGAAATGCAAGACGGAAGGAAGGAAGGAAACGCAAGAAGGAAGGAAGGAAAGAAGGAAAGGGAAGAAGGAAGGAAAGGGGAAGGAAGGAAGTTGCCCCCACTCACCTCGCTGGCCGCCCGCACCAGGGCCGACACCTCCCCGCAGATCCGGTTCCCGCGCTCGGCGTAGGGGGCGTAGGCGGGGCCCCCCTGTCCGGCCTCGAACCCGAGTCCCCGGTTGGCCTGCAGGAGCTCTTCCTGGGCGGCGTAGAGGCGGCGGAGGCGCCCTAGGCCCGCCTCCCGGCGCTGGAGCTCCGCCTCTTCCTGCCGGAGGCGGCGCTGCTCCGCTTCCCGCAGCTTGCGGCTGAGGAGCTGGGAAGGGGGAGGAGTTAGTGAGGGGCGGGGTCATGGGGAGGGGGCGGAGTCAGAGGAGGGAAGGGGCGGGGTCAAGGAGGGAGGGAGGGAGGGAATTAGAGGAGGAAGTTGGGAAACAGGGAGAGGAAGTGGCAGAAGATTTGGGAAGTTGGAAGAAGGAGGAAGGAGGGGAAAGGAAAGAGGAAGCGAAGGAAGGAAGGAAGTGAAAAGATGGAAAGGAAGGGAGGGAGAGAAGGGAGGAAGGAAGGAAGGAAGGAGGGAAGGGAGGAAGGAAGGAGGAAGTGAAAAGAAGGAAAGGGAGGGAGGGAGAGAAGGGAGGAAGGAAGGAGGGAAGGGAGGAAGGAAGGAGGAAGTGAAAAGAAGGAAAGGGAGGGAGGGAGGAAGGAAGGAAAAGAAGGAAGGGGAGGGAAGGAAGTGAAAAGAAGGAAAGGGAGGGAGGAAGTGAAAAGAAGGAAAGGGAGGGAAGGAAGGAAAGGGAGGAAGGAAAGGGAGGAAGGAAGGGAGGGAGGGAGGGAAAGAAGGAAGGAAGGAAGACAGGAAGGAAAGCTTAGGAGCTGGGGGGAGAGGGGGTGGAGTCAGGGAGGGAAAGGAGGCGGAGTCTTGGGAAGGAGAGGAGGGAGGGAGGAAAGGAATTGGAGGAGGAGGAAGTTGGGAAACAGGAAGAGGAAGTGGCAGAAGATTTGGGAAGTTGGAAAAAGGAGGAAGAGGAGGAGCTAGGGGAGAGGGGGCGGAGTTAGAGGAGGGAGGCGGAGTTAGGGAGGGGCGGAGTCAGGGAGAGGGAGGGAGGGAGAAGAGGAAGAAGAGAAGGAAGAAGAGGAGGAAAAAGAGGAAGAAGAGAAGAAAAGGAGGAGAAAGAAGAAATAGGAGGAAAAAGAAGAGGAGGAGGAGGAAGAAGAGGAGGAGGAACAGGAAGAAGAAGAGGAAGAATGAGAGGAAGAAGAGGAAGAAAAAGAAGAGGAAGAAGAGAAGGAAGAGGAGGAATAAAGAAAGAAGAAGTGGAAGAAGGAGAGGAAGAACAGGAGGAAGATGAAGAGGAGGAGGAAGAGGGAGGGAGGGAGGGAGAAGAGGAAGGGGAGGAGGAAGTGAAAAGAAGGAAAGGAAGGGAGGGAAGGAGGGAGGGAAGGAGAGAGGGAAGGAAGGAGGGAGGGATGGAGGGAGAGAGGGAAGGAAAAAAGGAAGGAGGGAGGGAAGGAAGGAGGGGGAGGGAGGGAGGAGGGAAAGAGGGAAGGAAGGAAGGAGGGAGGGAAGGAGGGAGGGTAGGAAGGAAGGAAGGAAGGAGGGAGGGAAGGAGGGAGGGATGGAGGGAAGGAAGGAGGGGAGGGAGGGAGGAGGGAAAGAGGGAAGGAAGGAAGGAAGGAGGGTGGAGGGAAGGAGGGAGAGGGAGGGAGGGAGGGAAGGAAGGAGGGAGGGAGGGAGGGAAGGAAGGAGGGAGGGAGGAAGGAGGGAGGGAAGGAGGGAGAGGGAGGGAGGGAAGGAAGGAGGGAGGGAGGGAGGGAAGGAAAGAAGGAGGGAGGGAGGGAAGGAAGGAGGGAGGGAGGAAAGGAAGGAAGGAGGGGAGGGATGGAGGGGGAGGGAGGGAGGGAGGGTAGGAAGGAAGGAAGGAGGGAGGGAAGGAGGGAGGGAAGGAAGGAAGGAGGGAGGGATGGAGGGAAGGAAGGAGGGGGAGGGAGGGAAGGAGGGAGGGAGGGGAGGGAGGGAGGAAGGAGGGAGGGAGGGAGGGATGGAGGGAGAGAGGGAAGGAAGGAAGGAAAGAAGGAGGGAGGGAGGGAAGGAGGGAGGGAGGGGGAGGGAGGGAGGAAGAAGGGAGGGATGGAGGGAGAGAGGGAAGGAAGGAAGGAAGGAAGGAAGGAGGGAGGGATGGAGGGGGAGGGAGGGAGGAGGGAAAGAGGGAAGGAAGGAGGGAAGGAGAGAGGGAGGGAAGGAAGGAAGGAAGGAAGGAAGGAAGGAGGAAAGGAGGGAGAGGGAGGGAGGGAGGAAGGAGAGAGGGGAGGGAAGGAAAGAAGGAGGGATAGAGGGAAGGAGGGAGGGAGGGGGAGGGAGGGAAGGAAGGGAGGGAGGGATGGAGGGAAGGAGGGAGAGAGGGAAAGAAGGGAGGGAAGGAGGGAGAGGAGATGGAGTCAAAGAGAGGGAGGGAGGGAGAGGAGGGAGGGAGGAGGTGGAGTCAGGGAGCGGGAGAAGAGGGAGGGAGCAGGAAGTGAAAAAAAGGAAGGAAGGGAGGGAGGGAAGGAGAGAGGGAGGGAAGAGAAGGAAAGAGGGAAGGAAGGATGGAGGGAAGGAGGAGAGGAGAAGGAGGGTGGGAGGGAAAGAAGGAGGGAAGTTGGAAGAGGAGAAGGAGTCAAAGAGAGGGTGGGAGGAGAGGGAGGGAGGAGGTGGAGTCAGGAAGGGAAAGGAGGCGGAGTCAGGGAGAGGGAGGGAGGGAGAAGAGGAAGGGAGGAGGAAGTGAAAAGAAGGAAAGGGAAGGAGGGAGGGAAGGAAGGAGGGAAAGAGGGAAGGAAGGAAGGAGGGAGGAAGAGGAGGCGGAGTCAAAGAGGGAGGGAGGTGGTGGAGTCTGGGAAGGAGAGGCGGGGCCAGGCCTTTCCCACCCACCCCCCAGAAGCCCCGGAACTCCTGCCCCGCCCTCCAACTTCCCTGCCCCGTCCCTCCAACTTCCTGCCCCGCCCCTCGAACTTCCTGCCCCGCCCCTCAACTTCCTGTCCCGCCCCTCGAACCTTGGCCCGGCGCTGGTGCTCCTCCTTCAACTTCTCCTGCTGGCCCTGGGCTTCTTTGGAGCTGGAAAATTCCGGAAAAAAATCAAATTATTATTATTATTATTATTATTATTATTATTATTATTATTATTAATAGGAAGCCATCCAGGAAACCAGGCACTTCCTTCTTGCCTTTGCTTCCTTCCGTCTTTCCTTCCTTCCTCCCTCCCTCCCTTCCTTTCTTCCCTTCCTTTCCTTTCCCTCCTTTTCCCTTTCCTTTTCTTTCATTCCTTCTTGCATTTCCTTCCTTCTTCCTTCCTCCTTCCCTCCATCCTTCCCTTTTTCCTTCCTTCCTCCCTCCCTTCTTTTCACTTCCTCCTTCCCTGCCTTCCTTCTTTCTTGCATTTCCTTCCTTCCTTCCTCTCTCCCTCCCTCCCCTTCCTTCTTTTCCCTTTCCTTCCTTACTTCTTTCCTTTCCTTCGTTCCTTCGCTCCCTCCCCTTCCTTCTTTTCCCTTTCCTTTTCCTTCCTTCCTTCTTCCCTTCTTCCTTTCCTTCCTTCCTTCCTTCCTTCCCTCCCCTCCGTCCCTTCTTTTCACTTCCTTCCTTCCATCTTGCATTTCCTTCCTCCCTTCTTTCCATTCCTTCCTTCCTTCTTGTGTTTCCTTCCTTCCTTCCATCTTGTGTTTCCTTCCTTCCTTCCTTCCTTTCCTTCCTCCCTCCCTCCCCTTCCTTCTTTTCCCTTTCCTTCTCCTTCCTTCCTTCTTCCCTTCTTCTTTTCCTCCCTTCCTTCCTTCCCTCCCTCCTTCCCTCCCTCCCTCCCTTCTTTCCATTCCTTCCTTCCTTCCTTCTTGTGTTTCCTTCCTTCCTTCCATCTTGTGTTTCCTTCCTTCCTTCCTTCCTTCCTTCCTTCCTTCCTTTCCTTCCTCCCTCCCCTTCCTTCTTTTCCCTATCCTTCTCCTTCCTTCCTTCCCTCCCTCCTCCCTCCCCTGCCTCCCTTCTTTTCACTTCCTTCTTCCCTTCTTCCTTCCTTCCTTCCCTCCCTCCCTTCCCCCCAACAGGAAATAAACCCCGCCCACTTCCTGCCTCACCTCCTCTCCACTTCCTGCCGCAGGTCCTGCCACTCCTGGTGGGACTTCCTCATCTCGTCAAAGCGCTGCAGCAGCTCCCAAGATTGTCCATAAGACTTCCTTCCTTCCTTCCTTTCCCTCCTTTCTTCCTTCCTTCCTCCCTCCCTCCCCTTCCTTTCTTCCCTTCCTTTCCCTCCTTCCTTCTTTTCCCTTTCCTTTTCTTTCATTCCTTCTTGCATTTCCTTCCTTCTCCTTCCTTCCTCCTTCCCTCCATCCTTCCTTCATCCCTTCCTTCCCCTTCGCTTCCTTCTTCCCCTTCCTTCCTTCTTTCCTTCCTCCCTCCCTCCCTCCTTTTCACTTCCTCCTTCCCTTCCTTCCTTTCCTCTCTCCCTCCCTTCTTTTCACTTCCTTCCTTTCCTTCCTCCCTCCCTCCTTTTCACTTCCTTCTTTCCTTCTTCCTTTCCTCCCTTCTTTTCACTTCCTCCTTCCCTCCCTCCCTCCCTCCCTCCCTTCTTTTCCCTTTCCTTCTCCTCCCTCCCTCCCTCCCTTCCCTCCTTCCTTCCTCCTTTCTTTTCACTTCCTCCTTCCCTTCCTTCCTTCCTTCCTTTCCTTCCTTCCTCCCCTTCCTTCTTTTCCTTTTCCTTCCTTCTTCCCTTCCTTCCCCTTCCCTCCCTCCCTTCTTCTCTCCCCTTCCTTCTCCTTCCTTCCTCCTTCCCTCCCTCCCTTCCTTCCTTCTTTTCCCTTTCCTTCTCCTCCCTCCCTTCCTTCCCTCCTTCCTTCCTCCTTTCTTTTCACTTCCTCCTTCCCTTCCTTCCTTCCTTCCTTCCTTCCTTCCTTCCTTCCCTTCCTTCTTTTCCCTTTCCTTTTCCTTCCTTCCTTCACTTCCTCCCTCCCCTCCCTTCCTTCTTTTCACTTCCTCCTTCCGTTCCTCCCTCCCTCCCTTCCCTCCCACCCGGGGGAAACCCCGCCCACTTCCTGCCTCACCTCCTCTCCACTTCCTGCCGGAGATCCTGCCACTCCTGGTGGGACTTCAGCTCCCTCATCTCGTCAAAGCGCTGCAGCAGCTCCCAAGATTGTCCATAGGCCGCCCGGCTGGCCAGATCCTGGATCTCCTGGCGGCGGCGCAGATCCTCCTGGGGGAGGAGGAGGAGGACCGAGGGGGAGACTAGGTTTGGGAAGCCGGTGGGATCTCCAGGTCCTCCAAGAGATCCTCAAGATCTGGAGGGGTTTCGCGACCCTCCCAAGATCTCCGGATCCTCCAAGAGATCCTCAAGATCTGGAGGTGTTTCGCGATCCTCCCGAGATCTCCGGATCCTCCAAGAGATCCTCAGGATCTGGAGGTGTTTCGCGATCCTCCCGAGATCTCCAGGTCCTCCAAGAGATCCTCAAGATCTGGAGGTGTTTCGCGATCCTCCCAAGATCTCCAGATCCTCCAAGAGATCCTCAAGATCTGGAGGGGTTTCGCGATCCTCCCAAGATCTCCAGGTCCTCCAAGAGATCCTCAAGATCTGGAGGGGTTTCGCGATCCTCCCAAGATCTCCAGGTCCTCCAAGAGATCCTCAAGATCTGGAGGTGTTTCGCGGTCCTCCCGAGATCTCCAGATCCTCCAAGAGATCCTCAAGATCTGGAGGGGTTTCACGATCCTCCCAAGATCTCCAGATCCTCCAAGAGATCCTCAAGATCTGGAGGGGTTTCGCGACCCTCCCCAGATCTCCAGATCCTCCCAGAGATCCTCAAGATCTGGAGGGGTTTCGCGACCCTCCCAAGATCTCCAGATCCTCCCAGAGATCCTCAAGATCTGGAGGTGTTTCGCGATCCTCCCCAGATCTCCAGATCCTCCAAGAGATCCTCAAGATCTGGAGGTGTTTAGCAATCCTCCCAAGATCTCCAGGTCCTCCAAGAGATCCTCAAGATCTGGAGGGGTTTCGCGATCCTCCCGAGATCTCCAGATCCTCCAAGAGATCCTCAAGATCTGGAGGGGTTTCGCGACCCTCCCAAGATCTCCAGATCCGTCAAGGCTTCCTCAAGAGGACGATCTGGAGATGACCTGGAGGATCTGGGATCTAGGATCTCCAGGTGTTCCTCAAAAGGAAGATCTGGAGATGTTTAGGGATCCTTCCAAGATAATCCAGATCCTCCAAGAGATCCTAAAGAGGAAGATCTGGAGACATGTTGTCGAACCCGGGGCCACCGGTGGAGAAGACCTGGAGGATCTGGGATCCAGGATCTCCAGACCCTCAAGTTCAGGAGATGGAGGATCCTCCCAAGATCTCCAGATCCTTCAAGGGTTCCTCAAGAGGAAGATCTGGAGATGTTTAGGGATCCTCCCAAGATCTCCAGATCCTCCAAGAGATCCTCAAGAGGAAGATCTGGAGACATGTTGTCGAACCCGGGGCCACCGGTGGAGAAGACCTGGAGGATCTGGGATCCGGGATCTCCAGACCCTCAAGTTCTGGAGATGGAGGATCCTCCCAAGATCTCCAGATCCTCCTAGGGTTCCTCAAGAGGAAGATCTGGAGATCTTTGGAGGATCTCCAGATCCTCCCAGAGATCCTCAAGAGGAAGATCTGGAGATGTTTAGGGATCCTCCAAAGAGCTCCAGATCCTTCAAGAGATCTTCAAGATCTGGAGATGTTTGGGGATCCAAGATCTCCAGATCCTCCCAGAGATCCTCAAGAGGAAGATCGGGAGATGTTTTAGGATCCTCCCAAGATCTCCAGATCCTTCAAGAGATCCTCAAGATCTGGAGATCTTTGGGGATCCTCCCAAGACCTCCAGATCCTCCAAGAGACCCTCAAGATCTCCTGGCGGCACCCCAGCTCCTCCTGCAGGAGGACCGAGGGGAAGACAGGTTGAGGAACCCAGGGAGAAGCGCTAGAGGATCTGGGATCTCCGGATCCTCCAAGAGATCCTCAAGATCTGGAGATATTAGGAGGATCCTCCCAAGATCTCCAGATCCTGCAAGAGATCCTCAAGAGGAAGATCTGGATATGTTTAGGGATCATCCAAAGATTCCCCAGGTCTTCCTGGATCTCCGCCTTCTCCCACCCTTCCTCCCCCGCAAGATCTCCAGATCTCTGGCGGATCTCCCCCTCCTCCCACCCTTCCTCCCCGCCAACGCCTGGAGATCTTTGGTGATCTGGTGGAGATCTTCCGAGGAACCCCAACCCCCACCCTCTCCGCCTCCTCCCGCCCTTCCTCCCCCGCCAGATCCCCGGGAGATCCCCTCACCTCGCCCTCCGCCGCCCGGATCCGGTCGTAGAGGCGCAGGATCCCCTCGATCCCGGGGCCCTTGGGGGCGGGGGCTTCCGGCTCGCCGGGCGGATCCCTCCGCTTCTCGGGGCGCTGAGGAATCGAGAGAGAGAGAGATCGGGTGAGAGGAGGGCGGTGGATCCGGGATCGAGTCTGGAGACTCAGGATACGGGGCAGCGGTTTGATGGACAGGAGGATAGGATAGGAGACAAGGATAGGATAGGAGGATAGGATAGGAGACAAGGATAGGATAGGAGGATAGGATAGGAGATAAGGATAGGATAGGATAGGATAGGATAGGAAACAAGGATAGGATAGGAGGATAGGATAGGAGACAAGGGTAGGATAGGAGGATAGGATAGGGTAGGATAGGATAGGATAGGATAGGAGACAAGGATAGGATAGGATAGGATAGGATGATAGGATAGGAGACAAGGATAGGATAGGATAGGAGGATAGGATAGGATAGGAGGGTAAGATAGGATAGGAGACAAGGATAGGATAGGAGGATAGGATAGGATAGGATAGGAGGATAGGATAGGATAGGATAGGAGGGTAGGATAGGATAGGAGACAAGGATAGGATAGGAGGATAGGATAGGAGGATAGGATAGGATAGGAGACAAGGATAGGATAGGAGGATAGGATAGGAGGGTAGGATAGGATAGGAGACAAGGATAGGATAGGAGGATAGGATATGATTGAAGGATAGGATATGATATGATAGGAAACAAGGATAGGATACGATTGGAGAGAAGGATAGGATAGGGTAGGATATTATAGGAGACAAGGGGACAAGGATAGGATACAAGGATAGGATAGGAGAATAGGATAGGGTAGGAAACAAGGATAGGATAGGAGGATAAGATAGGAGACAAAGAGAGGATAGGATAGGAGGATAGGATAGGAGACAAAGATAGGATAGGAGAGGATAGGATAGGAAACGAGGATAGGATAGGGGGTTAGGATACGATTGGACAGAAGCATAGGATAGGAGGATAGGATAGGAGACAAGGATAGGATAGGAAAAAAGGAGGGAAGGATAGGATAGGAGGATAGGAAACAAGGATAGGATAGGATAGGAAAGGATAGGATAGGAGGATAGGACAGAAGGATAGGATAGGAAACAATAGGATACAATAGGACAGAGATAGGATAGGAGGATAGGATAGGAGGCAAGGATAGGACAGGAAAGGATAGGATAGGAGGTTAGGATACGATTGGACAGAAGGATAGGATAGGAGGATAGGAGAGGAGCCAAGGATAGGATAGGATAGGATAGGAGACAAGGAGAGGAGAGGAGAGGAGAGGATAGGATAGGATAGGAGGATAGGACAGAAGGATAGGATAGGAAACAAGGATAGGATAGGAGGATAGGATAGGAAACAAGGATAGGATAGGAGGATAGGATAGGAAACAAGGATAGGATAGGAGGATAGGATAGGAAACAAGGATAGGATAGGAGGATAGGATAGGAAACAATAGGATACAATAGGACAGAGAGAGGAAACAAGGATAGGATAGGAGAGGATAGGATAGGAGGAAAGGATAGGATAGGAGGATAGGATAGGAGGAGAGGATAGGATAGGAGGGTAGGATAGGAGACAGGGATAGGATAGGAGGAGAGGATAGGAGACAAGGATAGGATAGGAGGAGAGGATAGGATAGGAGGATAGGATAGGAGACAAGGATAGGATAGGAGGGTAGGATAGGAGACAAGGATAGGATAGGAGGAGAGGATAGGATAGGAGGATAGGATAGGAGACAAAGATAGGATAGGAGAGGATAGGATAGGAAACGAGGATAGGATAGGGGGTTAGGATACGATTGGACAGAAGCATAGGATAGGAGGATAGGATAGGAGACAAGGATAGGATAGGAAAAAAGGAGGGAAGGATAGGATAGGAGGATAGGAAACAAGGATAGGATAGGAGAAGGGTAGGATAGGATAGGAGACAAGGATAGGATAGGAGACAAGGATAGGATAGGAGGGTAGGATAGGAGACAAGGGTAGGATAGGAGGATAGGATAGGGTAGGATAGGATAGGATAGGATAGGAGACAAGGATAGGATAGGAGACAAGGATAGGATAGGATAGGATGATAGGATAGGAGACAAGGATAGGATAGGATAGGAGGATAGGATAGGATAGGAGGGTAAGATAGGATAGGAGACAAGGATAGGATAGGAGGATAGGATAGGATAGGAGGATAGGATAGGATAGGATAGGAGGGTAGGATAGGATAGGAGACAAGGATAGGATAGGAGGATAGGATAGGAGGATAGGATAAGATAGGAGACAAGGATAGGATAGGAGGATAGGATAGGATAGGAGGATAGGATAGGATAGGATAGGAGGATAGGATAGGATAGGAGACAAGGATAGGATAGGAGGATAGGATAGGAGGGTAGGATAGGATAGGAGACAAGGATAGGATAGGAGGATAGGATATGATTGAAGGATAGGATATGATATGATAGGAAACAAGGATAGGATACGATTGGAGAGAAGGATAGGATAGGGTAGGATATTATAGGAGACAAGGGGACAAGGATAGGATACAAGGATAGGATAGGAGAATAGGATAGGGTAGGAAACAAGGATAGGATAGGAGGATAAGATAGGAGACAAAGAGAGGATAGGATAGGAGGATAGGATAGGAGACAAAGATAGGATAGGAGAGGATAGGATAGGAAACGAGGATAGGATAGGGGGTTAGGATACGATTGGACAGAAGCATAGGATAGGAGGATAGGATAGGAGACAAGGATAGGATAGGAAAAAAGGAGGGAAGGATAGGATAGGAGGATAGGAAACAAGGATAGGATAGGATAGGAAAGGATAGGATAGGAGGATAGGACAGAAGGATAGGATAGGAAACAATAGGATACAATAGGACAGAGATAGGATAGGAGGATAGGATAGGAGGCAAGGATAGGACAGGAAAGGATAGGATAGGAGGTTAGGATACGATTGGACAGAAGGATAGGATAGGATGATAGGAGAGGAGCCAAGGATAGGATAGGATAGGATAGGAGACAAGGAGAGGAGAGGAGAGGAGAGGATAGGATAGGAGGATAGCACAGAAGGATAGGATAGGAAACAAGGATAGGATAGGAGGATAGGATAGGATAGGAAACAAGGATAGGATAGGAGGATAGGATAGGAAACAAGGATAGGATAGGAGGATAGGATAGGAAACAAGGATAGGATAGGAGGATAGGATAGGAAACAATAGGATACAATAGGACAGAGAGAGGAAACAAGGATAGGATAGGAGAGGATAGGATAGGAGGAAAGGATAGGATAGGAGGATAGGATAGGAGGAGAGGATAGGATAGGAGGGTAGGATAGGAGACAGGGATAGGATAGGAGGAGAGGATAGGAGACAAGGATAGGAGGAGAGGATAGGATAGGAGGATAGGATAGGAGACAAGGATAGGATAGGAGGGTAGGATAGGAGACAAGGATAGGATAGGAGGAGAGGATAGGATAGGAGGATAGGATAGGAGACAAAGATAGGATAGGAGAGGATAGGATAGGAAACGAGGATAGGATAGGGGGTTAGGATACGATTGGACAGAAGCATAGGATAGGAGGATAGGATAGGAGACAAGGATAGGATAGGAAAAAAGGAGGGAAGGATAGGATAGGAGGATAGGAAACAAGGATAGGATAGGAGAAGGGTAGGATAGGATAGGAGACAAGGATAGGATAGGAGACAAGGATAGGATAGGAGGGTAGGATAGGAGACAAGGGTAGGATAGGAGGATAGGATAGGGTAGGATAGGATAGGATAGGATAGGAGACAAGGATAGGATAGGAGACAAGGATAGGATAGGATAGGATGATAGGATAGGAGACAAGGATAGGATAGGATAGGATAGGATAGGAGGATAGGATAGGATAGGAGGGTAAGATAGGATAGGAGACAAGGATAGGATAGGAGGATAGGATAGGATAGGATAGGAGGATAGGATAGGATAGGATAGGAGGGTAGGATAGGATAGGAGACAAGGATAGGATAGGAGGATAGGATAGGAGGATAGGATAAGATAGGAGACAAGGATAGGATAGGAGGATAGGATAGGATAGGATAGGAGGATAGGATAGGAGACAAGGATAGGATAGGAGGATAGGATAGGAGGGTAGGATAGGATAGGAGACAAGGATAGGATAGGAGGATAGGATATGATTGAAGGATAGGATATGATATGATAGGAAACAAGGATAGGATACGATTGGAGAGAAGGATAGGATAGGGTAGGATATTATAGGAGACAAGGGGACAAGGATAGGATACAAGGATAGGATAGGAGAATAGGATAGGGTAGGAAACAAGGATAGGATAGGAGGATAAGATAGGAGACAAAGAGAGGATAGGATAGGAGGATAGGATAGGAGACAAAGATAGGATAGGAGAGGATAGGATAGGAAACGAGGATAGGATAGGGGGTTAGGATACGATTGGACAGAAGCATAGGATAGGAGGATAGGATAGGAGACAAGGATAGGATACGAAAAAAGGAGGGAAGGATAGGATAGGAGGATAGGAAACAAGGATAGGATAGGATAGGAAAGGATAGGATAGGAGGATAGGACAGAAGGATAGGATAGGAAACAATAGGATACAATAGGACAGAGATAGGATAGGAGGATAGGATAGGAGGCAAGGATAGGACAGGAAAGGATAGGATAGGAGGTTAGGATACGATTGGACAGAAGGATAGGATAGGAGGATAGGAGAGGAGCCAAGGATAGGATAGGATAGGATAGGAGACAAGGAGAGGAGAGGAGAGGATAGGATAGGATAGGAGGATAGGACAGAAGGATAGGATAGGAAACAAGGATAGGATAGGAGGATAGGATAGGAAACAAGGATAGGATAGGAGGATAGGATAGGAAACAAGGATAGGATAGGAGGATAGGATAGGAAACAAGGATAGGATAGGAGGATAGGATAGGAAACAAGGATAGGATAGGAGGATAGGATAGGAAACAATAGGATACAATAGGACATAGATAGGATAGGAGGATAGGATAGGAGGCAAGGATAGGACAGGAAACAAGGATAGGATAGGAGGTTAGGATACGATTGGACAGAAGGATAGGATAGGAGGAGAGGAGAGGAGAGGAGCCAAGGATAGGATAGGAGAGGATAGGATAGGAGACAAGGATAGGATAGGAGACAAGGATAGGATAGGATAGGATAGGATAGGATAGGATAGGATAGGAGGAAAGGATAGGAGAGGAGAGGAGAGGAGACAAGGATAGGATAGGAGACAAGGATAGGATAGGAGAGGATAGGATAGGAGAGGATAGGATAGGAGACAAGGATAGGATAGGAGAGGATAGGATAGGAGGAGAGGATAGGATAGGAGGGTAGGATAGGAGACAAGGATAGGATAGGAGGAGAGGATAGGAGACAAGGATAGGATAGGAGACAAGGATAGGAGAGGAGGATAGGATAGGAGACAAGGATAGGATAGGAGGATAGGATAGGAGACAAGGATAGGATAGGAGGATAGGATAGGAGGCAAGGATAGGATAGGAGACAAGGATAGGATAGGAGGATAGGATAGGAGGAAAGGATAGGATAGGAGGATAGGATAGGAGGAGAGGATAGGATAGGAGGGTAGGATAGGAGACAGGGATAGGATAGGAGGAGAGGATAGGAGACAAGGATAGGATAGGAGGAGAGGATAGGATAGGAGGATAGGATAGGAGACAAGGATAGGATAGGAGGGTAGGATAGGAGACAAGGATAGGATAGGAGGAGAGGATAGGATAGGAGGATAGGATAGGAGACAAAGATAGGATAGGAGAGGATAGGATAGGAAACGAGGATAGGATAGGGGGTTAGGATACGATTGGACAGAAGCATAGGATAGGAGGATAGGATAGGAGACAAGGATAGGATAGGAAAAAAGGAGGGAAGGATAGGATAGGAGGATAGGAAACAAGGATAGGATAGGATAGGAAAGGATAGGATAGGAGGATAGGACAGAAGGATAGGATAGGAAACAATAGGATACAATAGGACAGAGATAGGATAGGAGGATAGGATAGGAGGCAAGGATAGGACAGGAAAGGATAGGATAGGAGGTTAGGATATGACTGGACAGAAGGATAGGATAGGAGGATAGGATAGGAGACAAGGATAGGATAGGAGGTTAGGATATGACTGGACAGAAGGATAGGATAGGAGGATAGGATAGGAGACAAGGATAGGATAGGATAGGATAGGAGGATAGGATAGGAGACAAGGATAGGATAGGAACCCAGGACACCCCACCCCCCACCGGGGGGGCCTTACCTGCGCGCCCTCCGCCCCTTCCGCCCGGGGGGCGGGGTCTCGGCCCGGCGACGGGGGCGGGGCTTCGGGGAGGGCCGCCTCCCCCCGGGCCGAGCCCTCCGGGGCCGCCTCCTCCTGGCGAGGGGATTGGTCGATCCGGCCCAGGATCCATCCTGCCTGGGGGGAGAGGAGAGGGGGGGAGCGGTGGGCTTCAAAGATGTCCTGGGGGGCGAGAAGGGGGGCCGGAGGAATTAAGAGTAATAATAATAATAATAGTAATATTAATAATGATAATATAATACAATATGATATAATATAATATAATATAACGTAATGTAATGTAATGAATATAATATAATATAACGTAATGTAATGTAATGAATATAATATAATATAATATAATATAATATAATATAATATAATATAATATAATATAATATAATATAATAATAGAAGCCAACAAGGTGAGTGTCTTTAATCATCAGAATAGTAATAATAATAATAATAATAATAATAATAATAATAATAATAGAAACCAACAAGGTGTCTTTAATCATTATCACCATCATAGTAATAGGAGGAGGAGGAGGAGTACTAATAATAATAATAGTAATAATAGTAATATTAATAATGACAATAAACAAGCTGTTTGGTGTTTTTAATAATAATAATAGTAGTAGAAATCAACAAGGTCCTTGAAGAGTGTCAATAATAATAAGAATACCAGTAATAATAATAATAATAATAGAAACCAACAAGGTGAGTGTCTTTAATAATAGTAGTAGCAGCAGCAATAATAATAATAATAATAATAACAATATAATAACAACAACAACTATACTACTGCTACTACTACTAATAATAATAATAATAATAACAGAATAACAACAACAACAACTACTACTATACTACTACTAATAATAATAATAATAATAATAATAACAACAGAATAATAATAATAACAACAACAATACTACTACTACTACTACTAATAATAATAATAATAATAATAACAGAAACCAACTAGGGCTCTCCCTAAGAAATAATAATAATAATACTAATACTAACACTACTATTAATAATAATAATAATAATAATAATAATAATATAATAATAATAATAATAATAGTAACAAGAACTACAACAACACTACTGCTACTACTACTAATACTAATAACAGAAACCAACTAGAGTCCTCCCTAAGAAATAATAATAATAATAATAATAATAATAATAATACTAACAACAACAACAACAACAACACTAATAATAATAATAATAATAATAATAATAATAATACCAGAAACCAACCGGGGTCCTCCCTAAGAAATAATAATACTAATAATAATAATAATACTAATACTAACAACAACAACAACACTAATAATAACACTAATAATAACAATAATAATAATAATAATAATAATACCAGAAACCAACCAGGGTCTTCCCTAAGAAACAATAATACTAATAATAATAATAATAATAATAATAGGCCTTCATTGATTCCCCTGGGCGGAGGGGGGCGGGGCTGGAGCCGATCGATCGATTCCCAATCAATACTATCGATTAGCCTCCCCCTTCCCTTCCAGTCCATTCAAACCCCCCTCACCTCTCCCAGCTCGGCGCTCCCGTCCGGCCCGTAACGCAGCCGCCCTTTCCCGCTGGCCCGCAGCGCCGCCAGCGCCGCCCCGCGGAGCCGCCGCGACTCCATGCCAGGCCCAGGCTTCGGAAACGGGCCGGAAAAGGACTAGGCCGCGTTGCCTAGGCGACGGCCAATGGGGAGCGGGCGGAGGCGGGAGGGAGGCGGAGCGGCGGGACGGAGGGCCTATGAGCGAGCTCCCGCCTGGGAGAAAGCCCGCCCCACGCTGACTGACAGGCCGTTCGACCCATGAGAGGGCGGGACGGCTTTCCCTCCCCACTCTGAGTGACAGCCCGTTCGGCCTATGAGCGAGCCGGACTATGGGCGAAGCCCCGCCCGATGTTGAGTGACAGGCCTTTCGGCCTATGAACGGGCGGGGTGCTTTATGTCGATGATAGCGGGAAGGGGAGGCCCGCCTATGACGCGGAGTGACAGGCCGCTCGGCCTATGAGAAGGCCGGACCGCTTTCCCGCGTCTGAGAGACCCCGCCTCAGGCTGAGTGACAGGCCTATGAGAGGGCGGGAAGGCAATCCAAGGGCCGCCTACGACGTGGAGTGACAGGCCGTTCGGCCTATGAGAGGGCGGGACGGCAAGCCAAGGGCCGCCTACGGCGTGGAAGGAGAAGAGCGTTTGGCCTATAGGCGGGAGGGACTGGTTTCCCGCCTCGGAGAAAGCCAGCCCCAGGCTGAGTGACAGGCCGCTTGGCCTACGAACGGGCGGGATGCTTGTTCAAGTGGAAGCAGGGCCCGCCTATGAGGGTGAGTGACAG
Organism: Podarcis vaucheri; assembly: GCF_965113315.1. Classification (NCBI taxonomy): domain Eukaryota; kingdom Metazoa; phylum Chordata; class Lepidosauria; order Squamata; family Lacertidae; genus Podarcis; species Podarcis vaucheri. The sequence continues at coordinate 52,312,352 of NC_138758.1, forward strand.
GCTTTTCGACCTATGAGAGGGCGGGACGTGTTGCCCGCCTCGGAGAAAGCCCGCCCCAGGCTGAGTGACAGGCGGTTCGGCCTATGAGAGGGCGGGACGGCAATACAAGGGCCGCCTACGACGTGGAGTGACAGGCCGCTCGGCCTATGAGCGGGAGGGACTGGTTTCCCGCCTCGGAGAAAGCCCGCCCCAGGCTGAGTGACAGGCTGTTCGACCTATGGGAGGGCGGGAGGGCATTCCAAGGGCCGCCTACGACGCGGAGTGACAGGCCGTTCGGCCTATAAGCGGGCGGGATGGGTTCCCCGCCTGGGAGAAACCCCGCCCCACGCTGAGTCACAGGCTGTTCGGCCTATGACAGGGCGGGAAGTTTTGAGGCGGCGTTCGAGGAACGGTGAGGCCCGCCTATGAGGTTGAGTGACAGGCCGCTCGACCTATGAGCGGGCCGTACTGCTTTCCCTGACAGGCCTATGAGCGGGCGGGATTGTTGTCCCACCTGGACGAAGCCCCGCCCCAGGCTGAGTGACAGGCCGTTCGTCCTATGAGAGGGCCGGACCGCTTTCCCGCGTCTGAGAGACCCAGGCTGAGTGACAGGCCGTTCGGCCTATGAGAGGGCGGGACGGCTTTCCCTCATGGACGACGCCCTGCCCCACTCTGAGTGAAAAGCCCCTTCGGCCTATGAGCGAGCCGGACTCTCTTTTCCCTCAGGGGCGAAGCCCCGCCCGATGTTGAGTGACAGGCCTTTCGGCCTATGAACGAACGGGATGCTTTATGTCGTCGAGAGCGGGAAGGGGAGGCCCGCCTATGACGTAGAGTGACAGGCCGTTCGGCCTATGAGACGGCCGGACCGCTTTCCCGCGTCGGAGAGACCCCGCCCCACGCTGAGTGACAGTCTGTTCGGCCTATTAGCGGGCGGCATGGCTTTCCCTCACCGGCGAGGGCCCGCCTACGACGGTGAGTGACAGCAGCGCCGGCCTATGAGCGAGCCGAGCAGCTTCCCCTCAGGGGAGAGACCCCGCCCTACGCTGACTGACAGGCCGCTTGGCCTATGAGCGGGCGGCTTTGCTTTCCCTCACCGGCGAAGGCCCGCCTATGACGGTGAGTGACAGCCGCGCTGGCCTATGAACGAACGGGATGCTTTATGTCGTCGAGAGCGGGAAGGGGAGGCCCGCCTATGACGCGGAGTGACAGGCCGCTCGGCCTATGAGAAGGCCGGACCGCTTTCCCGCGTCGGAGAGACCCCGCCCCACGCTGACTGACAGTCAGTTCGGCCTATCAGCGGGCGGCATGGCTTTCCCTCACCGGCGAGGGCCCGCCTATGACGCTGAGTGACAGCCGCGCTGGCCTATGAGCGAGCCAAGCAGCTTCCCCTCAGGGGAGAGACCCCGCCCTAGGCTGAGTGACAGCCAGCTCAGCCTATGAACGGGCGGCATGGCTTTCCCTCACCGGCGAGACCCCGCCTATGAGGATGAGTGACAGCCCGGTCTGCCTATGAACGGGCGGGATGCTTTTCAAAGGGAAGGGGAGGCCCGCCTATGACGTTGAGTGACAGGCCGCTCGGCCTATGAGAGGGCCGGGCTGCTTTCCCGCGTCGGAGAGACCCCGCCCCACGCTGAGTGACAGTCAGTTCGGCCTATCAGCGGGCGGTATGGCTTTCCCTCACCGGCGAGACCCCGCCTATGAGGGTGAGTGACAGCCCGGTCTGCCTATGAACGGGCGGGATGCTTTTCAAAGGGAAGGGGAGGCCCGCCTATGAGGGTGAGTGACAGGTGGTTCGTCCAATGAGCGACCCGGACTGCTTTCCCGCTCCGGCGAGGCCCCGCCTACGACAGTGAGTGACAGGCTGTCTGCAATAAGTTTGCAAATGCAATAATTTCAGTTTGCAAATGCAATAAAAATAAGTTTGCAAATGCAATTATTTCCATTGCCTCTTCCTTGCTTTTTGTTGCAAAGTTTGCAAATGCAATAAAAATAAGTTGGCAAATGCATAATAAGTTTGCAAATGCAATAATTTCCATTGCATATTATTTGCTTTTTTTTTTGCAACGTTTGCAAATGCAATCATTTGGCCAATGCAATAATTTTCAGTTTGCAAATGCAATAAAAATAAATTGGCAAATGTAATTATTTCCATTGCATCTTCCTTGCTTTTTATTGCAACGTTTGCAAATGCAATAATCATAAGTTGGCAAATGCAATAAAGATAAGTTTGCAAAGGCAATAAAAAATAAGTTGGCAAATGAAATTATTTCCATTGCGTCTTCCTTGCTGTTTGTTACAATCATTTGGCAAATGCAATAATTTTCAGTTTGCAAATGCAATCATTTGGCAAATGAAATAATTTGGCAAATGCAAGAATCATAAGTTTGCAAATGCATAATAAGTTTGCAAATGCAATTATCTTCCTTGCTTTTTTTGCAAATGCATTTTTTTTTTGCAAATGCAATTATTTCCATTGCATCCTCCTTGCTTTTTGTTGCCAAGTTTGCAAATGCCATCATTTGGAGAAGGCAAGAATTTTCAGTTGGCAAATGCAATCATCATAAGTTTGCAAATGCAATAACAAATAAGTTTGCAAATGCATAATAAGTTTGCAAATGCAATTATCTTTCTTGCTTTTTTTGCAACGTTTGCAAATGCAACAATTTGGCAAATGCAATAATTTTCAGTTTGCAAATGCAATAATTTGGCAAATTCAATAATTTTCAGTTTGCAAATGCAATAAAAAATAAGTTTGCAAATTCATAATAAGTTTGCAAATGCAATTATCTTCTTTGCAAATGCAATAATTTGGCAAATGCAATAATCATAAGTTTGCAAATGCAATAATTTTCAGTATGCAAATGCAATAATCATAAGTTTGCAAATGCAATTATTTCAATGGCATCTTCCTTGCTTTTTGTTGCAACGTTTGCAAATGCAATAAAAATAAGTTGGCAAATGCAATAAAAATAAGTTGGCAAATGCAATTATTTCCATTGCATCTTCCTTGCTGTTTGTTGCAACGTTTGCAAATGTAATCATTTGGCAAATGCAGTCATTTTCCGTTTGCAAATGCAATAAAAATAAGTTTGCAAATGCAATAATTTCAATTGCATCTTCCTTGCTTTTTCTTTGCAACGTTTGCAAATATAATAATTTGGCAAATGCGATAATTTTCAGTTTGCAAATGCAATAAAAATAAGTTGGCAAATGCAATTATTTCCATTGCATCTTCTTTGCTTTTTGTTGCAACGTTTGCAAATGCAATCATTTGGCAAATGAAATAATTTGGCAAAGGCAATAATCATAAGTTTGCAAATGCATAATAAGTTTGCAAATGCAATTATTTCCATTGCATCTTCCTTGCTGTTTGTTGCAAAGTTTGCAAATTCAATAAAAATAAGTTTGCACATGCATAATAAGTTTCAAAATGCAATAATTTGGCAAATGCAATAATTTGGCAAATGCAATCATTTTCAGTTTGCAAAAGCAATCATCATAAGTTGGCAAATGCAATTATTTCCATTGCATCTTCCTTGCTGTTTGTTGCAAAGTTTGCAAATGCAATCATTTGGCAAATGTGATAATTTGGCAAATGCAATCATTTTCAGTTTGCAAATGCATAATAAGTTTGCAAATGCCATAATTTCAATAGCATTTTCATTGCTTTTTGTTGCAACGTTTTCAAATGCAATAATTTGGCAAATGCAATAATTTTCAGTTTGCAAATGCAATAAAAATAATCTGGCAAATGCAATTATTGTCAGTTTGCATCTTCCTTCCCTTTTTTTTGCAACGTTTGCAAATGCAATCATAATAAGTTTGCAAATGCAATAATTTGGCAAATGCAATAATAATTTTCAGTTTGCAAATGCAATAATCCTAAGTTTGCAAATGAAATTATTTCCATTGCATCTTCCTTGCTGTTTGTTGCAAAGTTTGCAAATGCAATCATTTGGCAAATGCAATAATTTTCAGTTTGCAAATGCAATAAAAATAAGTTTGCAAACTGAAAATTATTGCATTTGCTAAATGATTCCAACAAAAAGCAAGGAAGATGCAATGGAAATTATTGCATTTGCAAACTTTGCCAAAACAAAAAGCAAGGAAGATGCAATGGAAATTATTGCATTTCCAAAACTTATCATGATTGCATTTCCAAACGTAAAACGATTGCATTTTTGCAAACACCAGGAAGTTTGCAAACGTCAAAAAGAACCCGTTTTGCAAGGGCGTCGGAAATTTTGCACAGGAGGAATGTGGCTGGTGCAAGTTTTGCAGGGCTGGGTTGATTCGAACGCAGGTCCGACCGACTGCCGATTGGCTTCCTGGTTGCCGGGCAGGATGGCGGAGAGTTCGGAGATCCAGCTCTTTGTGAAGGTGAGACGGAAAGGAAAGGAAAGGAGAGTAAAGTCAAAGTAAAGTAAAGAGTAAAGTAAAGAGTAAAGTAAAGAGTAAAGTAAAGAGTAAAGTAAAGTAAAGTAAAGTAAATAAGTAAAGTAAATAAGATAAGATAAGATAAGGTAGTAAAGATAGTATGGTATGGTATGGTATGGTATGGTATGGTATGGTATACATAAAATAGTAAAGGTAAGTGTAGTATAGTGGTTAGTGTAGTGTAGTGTAGTGTAGTGTAGTGTAGTGTAGTATAGTATAGTATAGTATAGTATAGTATAGTATAGTATAGTATAGTATAGTATAGTGGTTAGTGTAGTGTAGTGTAGTATAGTATAGTATAGTATAGTATAGTATAGTATAGTATAGTATAGTATAGTATAGTATAGTATAGTATAGTATAGTATAGTGGTTAGTGTAGTGTAGTGTAGTGTAGTGTAGTGTAGTGTAGTATAGTATAGTATAGTATAGTATAGTATAGTATAGTGGTTAGTGTAGTGTAGTGTAGTATAGTATAGTATAGTATAGTATAGTATAGTATAGTATAGTATAGTATAGTATAGTATAGTATAGTATAGTGGTTAGTGTAGTGTAGTGTAGTGTAGTGTAGTATAGTATAGTATAGTATAGTATAGTATAGTATAGTATAGTAGTTAGTGTAGTGTAGTGTAGTGTAGTGTAGTGTAGTATAGTATAGTATAGTATAGTATAGTGGTTAGTGTAGTGTAGTGTAGTATAGTATAGTATAGTATAGTATAGTATAGTGGTTAGTGCAGTGTAGTGTAGTGTAGTGTAGTATAGTATAGTATAATATAGTATAGTATAGTATAGTGGTTAGTGTAGTATAGTATAGTATAGTATAGTATAGTATAGTATAGTATAGTATAGTATAGTATAGTATAGTATAGTATAGTGGTTAGTGTAGTGTAGTGTAGTATAGTATAGTATAGTATAGTATAGTATAGTATAGTATAGTATAGTATAGTATAGTATAGTATAGTATAGTATAGTGGTTAGTGCAGTGTAGTGTAGTGTAGTGTAGTGTAGTATAGTATAGTATAGTATAGTATAGTATAGTATAGTATAGTATAGTGGTTAGTGTAGTGTAGTGTAGTGTAGTGTAGTGTAGTGTAGTGTAGTATAGTATAGTATAGTATAGTATAGTATAGTATAGTATAGTATAGTATAGTATAGTATAGTATAGTGGTTAGTGTAGTGTAGTGTAGTGTAGTGTAGTGTAGTGTAGTATAGTATAGTATAGTATAGTATAGTATAGTATAGTGGTTAGTGTAGTGTAGTGTAGTGTAGTGTAGTGTAGTGTAGTGTAGTATAGTATAGTATAGTATAGTATAGTATAGTATAGTATAGTATAGTATAGTATAGTATAGTATAGTGGTTAGTGTAGTGTAGTGTAGTGTAGTGTAGTATAGTATATTATAGTATAGTATAGTGGTTAGTGTAGTGTAGTGTAGTGTAGTATAGTATATTATAGTATAGTATAGTATAGTGGTTAGTGTAGTGTAGTGTAGTGTAGTGTAGTGTAGTATAGTATACTATATTATAGTATAGTATAGTGGTTAGTGTAGTGTAGTATAGTATAATATAGTATAGTATAGTATAGTGGTTAGTGTAGTGTAGTGTAGTATAGTATAGTATAGTATAGTATAGTATAGTATAGTATAGTTGTTAGTATAGTATACTTAGTATAGTATAGTAGTTAGTATAGTATAGTATACTTAGTATAGTATAGTAAATATATGATGGGATAGGGTAGTAAATATAGTGTGGTGTGGTGTGGTATAGATAAAATAGTAAAGGTAAGTATAGTGTAGTGTAGTGTAGTATACTATAGTATAGGGTAGTAGTTAGTATAGTATAGTACACTTAGTATAGTATAGTAAATATATGATGGGATAGGGTAGTAAATATAGTGT